>NC_091552.1:8866165-8871165 GCF_042767895.1 Penaeus vannamei
AAACAACAAATAGTCATGGGATAAATAGCGAATAATTGCAATAATGAGAAAACAAACAGGAATTTAATTTTGTATTAGTTTTTAACGCTAAATGTATTCTGACTTCATTTTATTTTATTTTATTTTTTTGTGTGTGTCTGATAAAAAATTCAGTTACACAAGCCGTTGATGATATTGATACATACATAAAAGTCAACAAAAGGAGAGAGAGAAAAAAGGGAGACAGAGAGGGGTGCGTGTATGTTTACACGGTCGCGCGCACACACAAAAATGGAAAAGGAAAACATCACACACATACTCATTCGCGCTCAAACGCACTTCATAATGAAGTTTTCGTAATCGATCGAAGCGTTTTTGAATACAGAAGTAAAAGAGAGAGAGAGAGAGAGAGAGACAGAGACAGAGACAGAGACAGAGACAGAGACAGAGACAGAGACAGAGACAGAGACAGAGACAGAGACAGAGACAGAGACAGAGACAGAGACAGAGACAGAGACAGAGACAGAGACAGAGACAGACAGAGACAGAGACAGAGACAGAGACAGAGACAGAGACAGAGACAGAGAGAGAGAGAGAGAGAGAGAGAGAGAGAGAGAGAGAGAGAGAGAGAGAGAGAGAGAGAGAGAGAGAGAGAGAGAGAGAGAGAGAGAGAGAGAGAGAGAGAGAGAGAGAGAGCGCTTTGACGTTTGGGTTCGCTTGACCGGGTCCATAACTCGACAAAGGCGATAATCAGGCGAAGAAAAACGAGCGGGTATCCACTGCATTTAAAAGTTGTTTTTTCCTTAATTTTACTCTATCCATTTTTCTTTCTTTCTCTCTGTCTCTCTCTCTCTCTTTGCTTTCTCTCTTTCTCTCTCTCTTTGCTTTCTCTCTCTCTCTCTCTCTCTCTCTCTCCTTTCTCAATTTCTCTACCTCACTCTTTTTCTTCCTCTCTCTCTTTTCTCTCTATATGTCTCTCTCGTTCTCTCTCGCTTTCATTCTCTTCTTCTGCGTGGTGCAGTAGTAGCGTTCTCATCTATTAAACTTATTGCCCGCGTTTAAATTCCGCCCCGCCCTTGAATGGTAACCCCGGCCCTTCCTTGCACACAAAGGGTAATTCAAAAGCAAAAATAAACAAGTGTAATTTGACTTGAAGTCGTAAGAGCCAGTTTGCTCTAAACACAAGAATTACCACTGTATCAAATAGAATAAAGTTAATTATTCTCTCTCTCTTCCTTTGCTCCTCTTATTCTAACTCTGACTTACACGCGCGCACAGATATACGCAGATAAACATCCAGATATAGATATGCAAATGTTTATTATACATATGGGCATATGATACAATGTATATTTACATTCATTGATAGCATGTATCTCTTATTGTTTTAATAACTATATGGAACTATACATTTTAACATCTATAAATTTATATTATACATTTTAACATCTATACATTTATATTATACATTTTAACATCTACACATTTATATTATACATTGTAACATCTATACATTTATATTATACATTTAACATCTATACATTTACTTTATACATTTTAACATCTATACATTTATATTATACATTTTACATCTATACATTTAAATTATAAATTTTACCATCTATACATATATATTATACATTTTAACATCTATAATTTTTTATTATACATTTTAACATCTATACATTTATATGATATATTTTAACATCTATGCATTTATACTATACATTTATACATCTAAGTGTTTATTCGTACCTTTCTTTTACCTTTGTTTCCCGGGACATGTTGCACAAATGAAACTTGACAGAGAAAAAAGCCGGGCTTAAGTAGGATAATAAATTATAATGCTGCCTCGTTTCAGCTTTTCATAACCAGCCTCTCTTTTGGGTTTTCAGGTCACGTCTGGCGCAGTGCTATGAGAGGTGACGGGGCGCGTGTGGCCGACCATGAGATGCAAGGTATGTGCAGTTTGTCTGTCTGTTTACCTGTCTATTTGTGTCTATCTGTTTATCTTTCTGTTTGTCTATCTGTTTATCTTTCTGTCTGTCTGTTTGTCTATCTGTTTATCTTTCTGTCTGTCTATCTGTTTATCTTTCTGTCTATCTGTTTATCTTTCTGTCTGTCTATTTGTTTATCTTTCTGTTTGTCTATCTGTTTATCTTTCTGTCTGTTTATCTGTTTATCTTTCTGTATGTCTATCTGTTTATCTTTCTTTGTCTATCAGTTTATCTTTCTGTTTGTCTATCTGTTTGGTTAGCTATCTTTTTTTCTTTTCTGTGTGTCTAAATGTGTATCTATCAATTTGTTTGCCCCATCTACCTGTTTATCTTTCTTCCTGGCTCCCTGGCTTTCTTTATCTCTATTTATCTATCACTGTCTAAATAAGCTGCCTTGCTATAGCGGTTGGGCGAATCCTGGAGGTTGGGGGTTGGGGGTTGAAAGGGCATCCACTTACGGTAAATTATTGTATGGTGTCGTCCACGAGTTCGAGACCTAAAAGCGGATCGTGTCTATCTATCTATATCTATCTATTTCTATTTTTCTGTATCTATATGTTTGTCTGTCTTTGTCAGTCTCTGTCTTTAAATATCTTTGTGTGTCTATTTATATATTTATCTATCTAATCTATCAGTCCGTCTATGTACTCATCTGCATATCTGTCTATCTGTATACATATACAAATACGCAGATACACGCCCTACCCCCTTCCCCGAGTATCCAGTTATGTATATACATATATGAGTCTGTCTGTGAATGTGCACACGCTCTGATAAGCATCTCTTGCGGCGTACACAAACGGGGATCAGGTTGATGTTGATACCCTTGGCACGGTGCCATAGTGGGCCAGCTATAGAGGCATCAGCTCATCAGGTACAGCGTCTGGGAATGGCATTGGGAGGGAGGGGGTTGGGGTAGGGGTGTGGCATGGGTGGGGTGGGGTAGGGACGAGAAAGCAAAGATATGATTATGATAAAACGGATAAGAGGAGGGGAGCAACTGCGGCGTATTGAGGGTAAATGGCTCAGGAAGGGATCGTCTGCTGGAACACACTTATGGGATTGTGGGTATCGCTTTCTCGTTTCTTCCGAGAACATTTTTTATTTATCTTTCTCTCTCTCTCTCTCTCTCTCTCTCTCTCTCTCTCTCTCTCTCTCTCTCTCTCTCTCTCTCTCTCTCTCTCTCTCTCTCTCTCTCTCTCTCTCTCTCTTTTAAGGGATAGGGTGAGGGTGCATTTTTTGTGTAACGTGTGTGTGTTTGTTAATGTATTGTTTACTCCGTGTTTGTACATACATAGAGACACGTGATTGATTAAATACACATACATAAATGCATAATACATACAAACATAATATGTATATGCGTACATGTATGTACATGTATATGTATATATGAATCTCTTTGTATGTATATTTGTTTGAATGTATGTATAATTGTATGCACGTATATTTGTATTATCATATGCACATGTGTTAGGGAATGGTGTGTGTGTGCGTGTTCGTGTGTACGATCTCTCACCCTTCGTGGCTAGTCGCCCCGTCACACGCAGGTCAAAGTCTATATAAGTACTTGTATAGACCTTGACGCAGGTCGCCTTACGGCATTGTTAATGACAGCGTGGTAGTGGGTGATAAGCGGTTGGTGAGTGGATGGCAAGCGGGTAGCAAACAGATAACGAGCGGTTGGCGAGCGGGTGACGAGCGGTTAGCGAGAGGTTGGCGAGCGGGTGACGAGCGGTTAGCGAGAGGTTGGCGAGCGGGTGACGAGCGGTTAGCGAGAGGTTGGCGAGCGGGTGACGAGCGGTTAGCGAGAGGTTGGCGAGCGGGTGACGAGCGGTTGGCAAACAGATAACGAGCGATTGGCGAACGGGTGATGAATGGTTGGCAAACAGAAAACGAGCGGTTGGCGAGCGTGTGGCGCATCGTGATCTCAGCAACCCCTCTAAGCCTCCGAGGGGCCGTCGCGAGAGAGGAGTACTCATTCCACCGGACCCCTTTCTTCGCCGCCCGACCGCCCTTGACGCACCGGGATCAAGGGCTCGGCCGGTAATCGCCAACGACTCTTGAGGGTTTCGGTAGACGGTCGCTTGTAATCCGTCCGAGGCCGTGAATCATTGGGCGCAGATCGGGGGCGTGTGCGTTCGTGATGGATGAGGCGGGCGTGGTTTGACACCCCCTCCCCCTCCCCCCTCGACTGCCGCCTCTGTTTTTTTCTTTTATTTATCGTTTTCTTCGTCCGCGTTCAAGGAAGGGAAGATTGGAATACTACGATTAGCTTAGTGCATTGTGAGAAGGAAATGATAAATGATAAAGGAGAGGGAGTATTGTGGTATAAAGGAATAGTGGTATTATTTGTGAACTTGAAAAAAATACCAAACATGTGTTATTTTGCATATGTGTTAGCTGATTAGAATGATGATAATGATAATGTTGATTGTAAGAATTACAATAACAATAATGATAATGCTAGTGATAATGATGTTTATAATAATAACGAGAGTGATAATGATGATAATAATAATAAAAGTTATAATGATAATAAAGCAATGATAAGGATAATAATATTATGATGATGAAGATAATGATGATGATAATGATAATAGAGTTTCGGATTCCGTTACGTATATTAATCAGACTGCGAGACTTTTACTATTAGTATTATTATGATTATAATGATAATCATAATAATGATAATCATGATGGTAACGATAATAATGATAATGATAGTTATAAAAAAATATTAATTATTAAGATATTATTATTATTATTGTTGTTGTTATTGTTGTAATTTATATTATTATCATTACCCTTATTATAATGATTATCCTTTTCATCTTTATTTTTTCGTCTTATTATTGTTGTTTTTGTTATTATCATTATTATTTTATCATCATTATTATTATGATTTTTACTATTGTTATTGCTATTGTTATTATTAGTCATCATTATTATCATCATCATCATCATCATCATCATCATCATCATCATCATCATCATCATCATCATCATCATCATCATCATCAT
>NC_091552.1:8873665-8878665 GCF_042767895.1 Penaeus vannamei
GATTTTTCTTCTTTTCCGAGATCAAAAAATCGTCTTGAGATATCGTTCCGGTTTCAATCGCTGCACGAAATATATGGCCACAAACCATCATTTAACGTCTGATCGGATTATCCGTCCTGACCGGTGGATTCGGACGATTTCAGGGGTGTGGGTAGGGGTAGGAGGGGGGGTAGAAGCGACCTTGATTGGGGGGGGGGGAGTTTATAAAGGAAGGCTAATCAATCACCGATCTATTCATTTTTTAATTCATGAGAAAAAAGTTGGTCAAACGGTTTTGCTATTCCTTTTCTCTCCTTCTCTCGTTTTATTTATTTATTTCTTATTTTATTTTCATTTTATTTATTTCAATCTAGGGTCAATTTTAATAGATACTTATGGAGATGTACATGCACAAAATTGGGAGTGATTTCATTATTAAGATTAAAATTCGAATTTTAAAATGTCTTCTGCCTTTCTCTTCACATATGAAGTGGAATGTAGGCCAACAGAAGAGAGAGACTGACAATGAATTCAAAATTTTGAGCCGTGGTGTTGCCATCGACTAATAAAAAGAAATGTTTAAGTGAGAATGGATATCGGCACAAAAATGACCGGTTTCGATTATATCTTCGTCAGAAATACTGTTTCTGACGAAGATATTATTCGAAACCGGCCTTCAGTACATCCCTTGTATTGTGAAAATATTCGTTCTCATTCATATCTTTAATATACTTGCCAGCATGATTACGGTTCTTCGACTAATAAAAGGACCGACAGACGCACAATTTGAAGGGGTTATAAAGGAAATCGCTAATTTTGGTCTGGCGGAGGATATTAATGAGTGCAAAATATCTTTAGTTGGACACATGACACCGAAATAGGGTCTCTGGATATGACTAACTATAACGTGCATGGCGTCGGGAAAGAGGAAACTGGAAAGGAAGAAGAAGAGAAAGATAAAATACAAGTAAAATTAACTTAGATTAGATAAGAAAAAGGAGGGCGTCATTAAAGATACAACAGGACTGAACATTGTTGGAGTGATACGAAAGATGACTGAGAAAAAGGGGTAGAAGAAGTTGCGCAGAGCTAACGCGATGGATCGGCCAAACGACCCACCTGGTACGTATCGGTAATGAATTGCCAGTGTCAGGTACAGGTGGTCCGATTTCGCAGGATTTCGAGTCGTGTCCCGTGGCAGCGTGGGGAAGAAACAGCTCCTAGGCGGCACGGAGGTCACGTCTGAAAAAAAATCGTGGTGCCCGTGACCTCTCGTGGTGGTGTAACGTGGGTCGTCCCGATTACTAATTTTTTTTCCTTATCTTTTTCTTCTCCTTCTCCTTCTCCTTCTCCTTCTCCTTCTCCTTCTTCGTCTTCTTCTTCTTCTTCTTCTTCTTCTTCTTCTTCTTCTTCTTCTTCCTCTTCCTCTTCCTCTTCCTCTTCCTCTTCCTCTTCCTCTTCCTCTTCCTCTTCCTCTTCCTCTTCCTCTTCCTCTTCCTCTTCCTCTTCCTCTTCCTCTTCCTCTTCCTCTTCCTCTTCCTCTTCCTCCTCCTCCTCCTCCTCCTCCTCCTCCTCCTGATGTGTTACGGTGTATTTGCTGTTTTTCACTCTTACCTTGTCTAACTTCATGCCTGTGTACGCTAAACAGCTGATTCAAAAATAGCTAACCTTACATTATCTAACCTACTCTACCGTCACCTAATCTAACCTAACCTGACCTAACAACTTCCAGATAATAATCACGTGAGTTAGATATTGAGCGTTTATCACGAGTGACCTCTGACGTATTTGACTTAATTAGGGGCGGGATTTAAAGATAAAATCTCAGGCCAATCACCCGCCTTTTCTTCCTGCGTTCGCTTTGTTATATCTTAGGCGTTGTGTCTGCAAGAATTTGTTGTTGGTGATGATCAATACTGAAAGTTTGGGAGAGGAAAGAATGGATGTTTGCGTCGCCATGGTGGAGTTTCAGGAAATATGCCTGTTAACTTCTGAGGCATTCAGAAACTTCAGTCGAGTTAGGTGATAACTATCTTCGTGTAGAATTTAGGGAAATCTGTAAAAATAAATGAATGGATGAGTGCCTTTACTCGTTGCAGATTTCTCGGCACAAAGAGGCTGTAATGAATAACAGGCGATTAAAATTTTCCGTATCGGTGATTTCAGTTCGCAAGAAAGGGAGTTGTTGAAAATATGCCTTCTGAAAAAAGGAAATAAACATTAAGTAAAGCATAAAAATGAAAAGTAGCATCGTAGGATAGCAGATAACTTGCGCATTTGTGGCAGAATTACGTTTCCTTTTTTGAATGACATTTACGGGATCGGATCTTCCTCCTGTATTTTGTAAAGAACGATAACAGGTAATCATAAGATGCTTTCCTTTTCCGCCGACATCACCCGGAAGTCATCCAGTGAAATCAACTTAATCGCCTCATTCCACTCAGGGTAGAAAATGAACATCTCGTCGTCCATTCAATACTTGGGGTTATTGTCAGTCATCGTGAAATGACTACAGCCAACTTGACATTCATTCACTAGCTCCTCTCGGCTACTTCGCGAATAAATTGTCTTTTGGCATGAATTATTTCGTACTAGAGGGCGATATTTCTCATCAATGCGATCAGGTGAAGCTTTGGTAAAATGCGGGATGCAAATTTTTCGAGTTGCTGTCGGAGTGTTTACAGTAGAGAGGAAAAAAATGTATTTAGGTCACACCTTTTCTCCAGGATGTGATAAGATGCGAAATTGATGGCAGTATATCCTTCTGTGTTCACTAGTATTTGAAATATATTTCAAAACTTTTTTTTTTCTAACTAATCAATTCTCCTCTCACAAGTTATGGGACTTCTCTTTTTAACAGAGAATGAGTCTCTTGGCCTTATGAGTAAATTGTTCATTCATTCTGAGATGATACACACGGAATGTTGATCCTTTGTTAGACGATGAAATAATTATGCAACATTCTCTAATTTGCCACGACGCTTAGCTCCATAAAGGAGGCTTAGGTAAATAGTGTTCATTGCGGCATTTGTAGAGAAAAGGGTATCAGTGAGAATGAATATTTTTTTTTTTTTTTTTTTTTTTTTTTTTTTAGATAAAGGCGATAGTCAAATACATCTATTACGCTGTGTTTACGTCTGTTTTAATTTGTGTATTCTCTGCCTATTTCTAGGCTCAGGTAAATTATGGTCGGTTTTACCATGTGAAACAAATACCAAAGAACTGAAATTATTATTATTATTATTATGATTATTATTATTATTATTATGATTATTATTATTATTATTATGATTATTATTATTATTATTATGATTATTATTATTCTTATTATTATATTATTGTTTAATGCCATAACCCTCCCCGTCTCTCCTCTACGACATCTTTCCCGTAAGGAGAGGAACAACATCTTTACTCGACCCTCCATGCTGGGAAACGGTGTCAATTCTTCAAGATTCGCCGCCCGAGCCGACGAGGCGGACTCTGTGAGAACGCCGTGCAATCAACGAGCTTTGGCCTCGTCTCTGCTCGGAGCGGGTGAGGGTTTCTTAGCACGGGATGAATGGCACACCGGATTTAGTGTTTGTGTGTGTAAGTGTGTGTGTTTGGGTGTGTGTTTGTGTTTGGGTGTTTGTGTGTGTGTGTGTGTATGTGTTTGTGTTTGGGTGTGTGTGTGTGTGTGTGTGTTTGTGTTTGGGTGTTTTGTGTGTGTGTTTTGGGTGTTTGTGTGTGTTTGGGTGTTTGTGTGTGTGTTTGGGTGTTTGTGTGGGTGTTTGGGTGTGTGCTTGTGTTTTGGGTGTTTGTGTGTGTGTGTGTGTGTGTGTGTGTGTGTGTGTGTGTGTGTGTGTGTGTGTGTTTGGGTGTGTGTGTGTGTGTGTGTATGTATGTATGTATGTATGTGTGTGTGTATGTGTGTGTGTGTGTGTGTGTGTGTATGTGAGTCTGTTTGTGTGTGTATGTCTGTATGTATGTATACTTATGGATGTTTGTGAATACGTTTCCGTGAGCATTAATGAACCGGTGATTAGTACAGAGGAGAAATTAACACAAAAACGGTAATCTAGAAGTATTTTTTCTGGCAAGGAAACTGGTATAAAATGTTTGCATATGTGAGTACGAGTACATTTTTTTTCTTGTTTTTTTTCTTCTTTCTTTCTTTCTTATGTGTATGTGTCTTCTCTTTGTGTTTTATGTTTAGTTATGTGTGTTCACTCGCGCCGCTCCCTCCGAGAAGCCACCTCTCCGTAATTTCCGGCCAAACTCCGGATAATAGATTATTTCTCTCCATCATGGAAGATTCTTATCACAATCACACATTAATTAGATCCGATCTCGGTGTCGCCCCCTTGAGATTCCATTGATAATTACTCAGCTTCTCCAGATAATGGAATGAATGCCTGGTTGGCGCTCAGACACCGCTCCGGCCCCACCGCAATTTCTCCTGACGAACACGGGAGGCGGCTGACGCTAGGGGGTGGAGGGTAGGGAGGGGAGGGAGGGATGATGAGGGGTGGAGGGAGGGAGGTGGATGGGGAGGGTGGTGGAGGGAGGGAGGGAGGTGGAGGGGGGGAGGGGAGGTGGAGGGGGGGAGGGGAGGGTAGGAGGGGGAGATAGGGTGGGAGGAGGAGGAGGGGAGGAGGGAAAAGAGGGAGGAAGGGAGGAGGTTAGAGGGGGGGAAGGGGAGGGACGAGAGATGGAGGGAGGGAAGAGATAGAAGGAATAGGGGAAGGGAGGAGGGATGGAGTGAGTAGGGAAGAGAGAGGGGGAGAAGAGGAGTGACACAGACAAACAGAGAACCAGAGAAAGAAAGAACAAGAAAAAAAGAGAAGACAAAAGTAAAAAGTGTGAATAAAAAATAAAAAAGCAAAAAAGAGAAAGAGGGAAAGACAGACAGACAAAAATGGAGGCAAACACCCTCCACATATGCATGAGCCTAAACAGAAATATTAACTAATTCATTTATCTACCAGTTTAAATACTAAATATTTAAAATATTTGTCTGTTTATTTACTGAATCTTTAATC
>NC_091552.1:8893665-8896165 GCF_042767895.1 Penaeus vannamei
AACACGCCCACGAAGCCTTGTATAACTCCGCTTTCACGCCCGCACGAAGCCTTAGTATAACTCCGCTTTCACGCCCACGCGAAGCCTTGCTATAACTCGCTTTCACCAGCCTACGAAGCGCTTTGTATAACTCAACACGCCCACGAAGCCTTGTATAACTCCGCTTTCACGCCCACGAAGCCTTGTATAACTCACTCCTTTCACCCGCCCACGAAGCCTTGTAATAACTCCGCTTTCACGCCCACGAAGCCTTGCAAAAACCATGCTGTCACGCCCACGAAGCCTTGTATAACTCCGCTTTCACGCCCACGAAGCCCTTTTATATCTACATGTGACCTTTTCTCCCCTCTCCATTCCGGCAATTTGATTCCTTCCCCCACTAGCATCCCCCACCCCCTGACCCCATCAACGCCTCTCCAGCCCCTTTTGCCCACCCCACACCAATCCCTCTCCCCACCCCTGCCCAGCCTCTCTCCCACACTCCCCCTCTCACTTTTCCTCACCTCACCCAATCTCCCCTACCCATCCCGCATCTCCTCTCCTCACCTCAACCTCTCTCCCCTCTCCTCATCCCACCCATTCTCTCCTCTCCTTACCCTATCCCCACTGGCTCTCTCCTAATCCCACTCACCTCCTCTCTCCTCTCCTTACTCCACTCCCTCTCACCCCGTCTCCCCTCTCTTCCTATCACCCAGTATCCCCCACCAACTCCTCCACCATTCTCTCCCCACCCACCCCATCCTTCGCCCCATCCTAGCATCACCCAAGTGACGCCTGCCTCCTCCACCTGCGACTGCCCTCCGCTACCTGTCCGGGGCACAAAGAGATGAATTTATTTCGGACATAAATTTTAGTTTGGATTCGTAGGAACCTGCCTCCACCCCCCAACCCCCTTCCCCTCCCCCAACGCCTGAAAATCGCTCGCTCTTTTGCGGGAAGTCGAATACGAGGCAAACACGAGAAAGATTTATCTCTTGGGGTTTTATTTTTTTATGCTTTTTGTTTAATTTTTTTTCACGTTATTTTCTTTTCGGGGATGTGGTTATAAGGAAAAATGTGGGGAAGAATAAAGAAGTGAAGTATTGAAGAAAATAAAGAAAGCTGCATGCATAATTTCAATGCATAAGATAATAGTCTCTACAGAACTCTAATTGTCTGAAAATATTGCCCAAAAAAAGTTCTGCGCAGTTTGCATGTAAACGACCCAGTACATTTACTCAACAAAGTTTCGTGGAAAATAAACACAGATAGTTACATTTTCCCAAATTTTATTAGAATGCAGTTGCTCTAATTGCACAAAAATATGGACTAAGAAGTATCGTACAGAGAAAGAACACTGTACACCTTGTTCGGTATTTTTCAATCGGTTACCATTGATCAGATTGGCATGACAGACATAGGCATAGAATGTATTGTCATTACATCAGTACACTGAACTGGACATGACCATTACATTGGAATGCAAAAAGGTATAAATCTAGTCATTAAAATCGATTAACAATTACAATACGGCACAAAAGAGTTACTGAACCATATGGTTTCAGAAAATTGGCAGTTAGCCAATCGGCGATTTGCCTGAATACGGCAAAATTGATACTGATTTAATGATCATACATGTTTGATTCACAGCATAGGTCTTTATACATATATTGGTTTTATTTCTGTTTGATTTTAGCTATCCGGGCTTATGTCGTTTGTTCAAAGCTTGGCTTATGTAGCGTGTACAGTTCATTACAGGTTGATTTAGATATTAAAACGGGGATTCAATGGCTGTTATTAATATTTTTGTTATTGTTGTCTATCATTATTATTGTTGCTGTCATTGTTTTTATTATTATAATGACTATTATCATCATTATCATTATCGTCTTCGTCGTCGTCATCGTCATCACCATCATCATCATCATCATCATCATCATCATCATCATCATCGTTGTCATCGCCATCATCAGCATAAACGTTGGTATCATTATCATCATTATTAAGATGATACTATTATCCTTATCATCACCATCCTCATTATAAAAAGATATGATAAAAATTACATAATTAATACTATTTGTCATAGTAGTACTATCAGCTTTAGTAGTAATGATAGCAGAACAATTAATAACATAAAAAGGACAATAAAGTGATATCGAATCCTCATTATAAGGACAAAGGACCAGCGCTTCATTAGAACATCTGCCTTGGCTTTGCTGCGCACTTCACCCTCCCCTCTTCCCCTTCCCCTTAGAGCACACACCCCTCCTCCCCCCTCTTCCGCTTCCCCTTAGGGCACACACACCCTCCTCTCTCCCTCCTCCCTCTTCCACTTAGAACACGCCCCCCCTACCTCCTCCAGACCACATTTACCCCTTCCCTTCCCTAGATCACGCCTCCCCCTCCTCCTCCGAGATCATGTCCCCCCCCACCCATCGTCTCCCAGACCACGCTCACTCCCCCCTTCCCCATATTACACCCCTATCTCCTCCCCCAGAGCACACACACACACACACAC
>NC_091552.1:8901165-8903797 GCF_042767895.1 Penaeus vannamei
GGTTTGATAGATGCAAGTATTCTGGTGGATGGAGAAATATATTTCTTTGTTCATTCATCGACGCTAATATTAACCAGTGAGTTAATTTAGACAGTTATGGGAGTGATTAATGGATAGATCAATTAAGAAAGAAAGGTGGATAGATGCAAGTATTCGGACAGGGTGAAAAATGTTTCTATGTATGTAACCATTCATTCGTTCCTTTTTGGCCACCGACATCAACGGGTGAAGGTGAACTGGAAGAAGTGAATTTATACAGTTGTATATAAGTAATACAGATATATAGAAGTAATAATAGACAGACAGACGACTTTAGAGAAAAAAATGTATATATGAAGGTTTCTTTATTCATGTACATGCATACAATCTCGCATTATCTAAATTTAACGCATTATTGGCAGAAGCAAAAGTCCGATTATGTTCACAGCCCCGTATGTGTTTCTACGCGTCGCCCATAGATGGCGTATCCAAAGTACATACTATTATTTTGATCATACAGAGGCTGGCCAAAGTTTCCTATGGCAGGTGTAGGTAGACGGTAGTACAGGCTAGTGCACTAGTTCAGTGTTAGGCACTGTTTTTCTTGCACTTCTGATTAAACGTAGGAAAGTTGAGTAGTTTACCCTCATTTTCTTTCAGTGGGAATAAGCGATACGACATAGGGAGTAGGTGTTTTGAGGCAAACAAGCTGTTAAAGAGAGAAAGGCGTATGTGGCCTCCTCCCTTTCTCGTTCTCACTCCATCTCTTTCTTGCTTCATATCTGTCTCTCTCTTTCAGTTCGCTCACTCGCGCCGTTCTTTAGCTCTCTTTCCTTCTCGCTTCCTCTTTTCCACGAGCAAACAAAATTCATAGATGAAAGAGAAGAGAAAATGAAAAGAAAGAAAAAAAGAAAAATAAGCCGACAATCCTCCCCACGCCGAAAGCATTTGGTTACACGAGCTTCATATTTTTCTCCCCCCTTTCCCCCTCCCCTCGCCCCACCCCACTCCCCCTCCCCTCGTCCCACCCCACTCCCCCTCCCCTCGCCCCACCCCACTCCCCCTCGCCCTATCAGAACCCAAGCCTTAATCCCTACATGATTTTTTGCACAGCTGACTGAGAGGCAATTTCATCCCGCGGACAAATCCATCCGGCATGTCATCCATCTGTCGTGTTTTGCGTGACATCCGGGTATCCATGACAACCTGGATGAGGTGGAAGGTAGGGGAGGGGTTGGGGGTGGGGTGGGTTGGGGGGTGTAATTAGTATTAGGCTGGTGGTGTCTGTGGTTCAGGTTGTTCATTTCTTTGTTTACTGTATTTTTTTCCCTGTTTATCTATGTCTGTCTTTCTGTTTGCTTGTCTTACTGTGTTGATATCTAGTTGGCTGTTTGCTGTCAGTCTGTTTCTTGATCTGTGCATCTATTTGTCTATCTCTGTCTGTCCCTTTCTATCTCTTTTATTCTCCCCCCGCCTCTTTCTCCCTCTCTCTTTCTCTCTCTATCTTTCTCTTAATTTGATTTTGCTTTGTGACATAGGCGTTTCTGTAGTGACATCATTTTAGCCATGACTCAGTGCTATTTCCAAATTGAGTATGTCATAATTGTCGTATTGAGAGTATATCAATTACAGAAAAAAAGCAGATTGCCGCTTTCTCTCTTTTTTCTATATATTTTGCCCCTCTCTCTGTCTCACGCTGTCTCTCTCTATCCCTCTCTCTTTCTCTCACTATCTCCCTTTCTCTCACATGTCTGTGTCTGTAAATCTATGTGTATATATAGGCATGTATCAGTCAGGCCGTATAAGTCTCTTTCTCTTTTTCTCCCTTTTCAGCCTCTCTCTACCCCTTCTCCTTTCTCCCTGTCTTCCGCAGTATTCCTCGCTTCCACCTCCACAGCCGCCTTTCGTTGTAAACCTATAAACGTTTTTTTCCTCTCTCCTTCTATCTTTTCTTTCCTTTCTATCCTTTTTTTGAAAAATATCTCGACTCCGATCTTGATGTAAAAGTCCCGGTGACTCCATTCTGCACCTCTGCCGGAGTCGGTGTCGCTAAGTTACACATGGGGGGGGGGGGAGGTCTGTCGGGGATGTGTCGGTCTTCAGGGAGAGCCGGTCAGCGCTTTTGCCTCGGCCGGCCGCTCGCTTTCTGAATAAGTTCTCTCAATCTGTGTGTCTCTGTTTCTATGTTTTTGTCTCTCTCTCTCTCTTCTTTTTGCTTCCTTTTCTTTAGAATCGAAATCTCTCTTCTGTCTGTCGCTGTCTCTCTCTCTCTCTCTCTCTCTCTCTCTCTCTCTCTCTCTCTCTCTCTCTCTCTCTCTCTCTCTCCCTCTCTCTCTCCCTCTCCCTTTTCCTCTCTCTCTGCCCTCCCCTCCTTCCCTCTCTTTCTTCCTTCCTGCCTCCCTCCCTCCCTCTCCCTCTCCCCCTCTCTTTCTTCCTTCCTACCTCCCTCCCTCTCTTCCTCCTCTATGTCCCTCTCCCTCTCTTCCTCCTCTATGTCCCTCTCCCTCTCTCTCTCTTCCTTCCTTCCTCCCTCTCTCCCCCTCCCTCCCTCCTCTCTCCCCCCCCCCCCCCCTCTCTCTCTCTCTCTCTCTCTCTCTCTCTCTCTCTCTCTCTCTCTCTCTCTCTCTCTCTCTCTCTCTCTCTCTCTCTCTCT
>NC_091552.1:8916797-8921797 GCF_042767895.1 Penaeus vannamei
GGAGGGGGAAGGGGGAGGGAGAGAGGAGGAGGGGAAGGGGGATGGAGAGAGGAGGAGGGGAAGGGGGAGGGAGAGCAGGAGGAGGAGGCGGAGGGAGAGAGGACGAGGGGGAGGCGGAGGGAGAGAGGACGAGGGGAAGGCGGAGGAAGAGAGGAGTAGGGGGGAGGAAGAGGGGAAGGGGGAGGGAGAGAGGAGGAGGAGGAGGGGAAGGGGGAGGGAGAGGTGGAGGCGGAGGGGAAATGGGAGGGAGGGAAGAGGAAGGGAAGGGGGAGGGAGAGAGGAGGAGGGGAAGGAGAGGGTAAGAAGGAGGGGGAGGAGGACGAGGGGAAGGGGGAGAGGGAGGAAGACGAGGGGTAGTGGTAGGGGGTGGGAGAGGGGAAGGGGAAGGGGTAAGGGAGGCTTGGAGAAAGGTTGTAGGGGGAGGAGGGGGGCTAAAGAGGAAGGAGGAAGGGTTTCTAAAGGCAAGAGAGCAAGTGGTGAAAAAAGGAGGGGGGGGGGGGAAGGGGCAAGGGGTGAGGGCGATTGGTAGGGGGTACTGGTTGGAAGGGGGGGGGGAGGAGGCGGCTTTTCTGGCCCTGTGCTTCTCGATTCAAGCTCGACCGGAAGTGCTTCTCCTCGGCGTTCTTCTTTTTCTTTATCTTTATCTTTCGTCTTGCAATTTCGTTTTAGATTCTTCTCTGTTCATCGTGTTTTATCTTTTGTATTCAGTTATTCTGTTTATTCATTATCACTATTATTTTTCTCGTCTCATTAAAACTCAATCATACTTCTTTTTCTTTCTTTCGTTTTGTAATTTAATTTTTGTTTCTTCTTTGTTCATAGTGTTTTTTTCCCATTTATTTGTCTTTTTCTTCTAATCATTCTTTTTAATTTTCCTAGTCAGCCATTTTCCTTTTTCTTTCTTTTCGTTTGCAATTTCGATTAATCGATTTATTTATCTATATTTTTCCGTCGATGACTTCCAAATTCTCTTTTTGACACAATTTTTCTTCTTTTTCCTTCGTTTTGCTATTTCGCTTTAGCTTCGTCTCTGCCCATCGTGTTACTTTATTTATTCAGTTATTTATTATTTTTTATATTCTTTTTGTTAAGATCTCGTTAATCGGTGACTGTTATTAATCCTGCCATTAAAACTCAATTCATTCCACTCTCTCTGCTTCTTCTCATTACGGCGTCTATCTCATTAACCAGCATCTTTTAATCCTAAAATATCGCATGTTTAGACAAAAGGAGAAGAGAGTAAAAAGAACATGGAATGAACAATACTTGAAGCAATATTTATCTTGTGTAACTTTTTTCGTTTTTTTTTTCTCTTTCGTCCGTGCCTCCCTCATTCGTTCTAATGGGTGCAGCTACTTGACATCCATTTCCGTCTCTTCTCCATTGTTTACGCTGTTCTTTCGTCTTTTTTTTCTTTATTTTTATTTTTATTTTTTTGCTATTTCGCTATTCCTTTTTTTTCTGCTGTGTATTTCTTTCTTGCTTCTCTCTCTCTCTCTCTCTGTCTGTCTGTCTGTCTGTCTGTCTCTGTCTGTCTCAGCCTCTCTTATTCTCCCTCTCTTTTATTGTTTCATTTTTTTATTCTCTTCACTCCCGTTTCCCTCCGTCTGTTTCGTCCAACACCCAAATTTCCCCCTTTAGTCTAATTAATTACCCAACGATCTCATTTACCTGTGTATATCTCATTTCAAATACTTCCATATTGTGTCTAATCAGTCTGCCTTGCATACCTAATTTATAGCGTTAGACATCAAAGACATCTATTGAATCCCAAATTACCCCTTGCTTTTTTTTCTTAATTGATTTTAATTTTTATCCGTTCATTAGGGAACAGAATCTATGGGCTAATTATATGAATCTTTTTTTTATTATTTCTTAATACGGAGTCGAGTTCTGAGTTATTTCCATTAGCATATTACAGAGGAATACAAAAATTAAGTTTATTTTTTTTTCCGTGGTTGGTTCTGTATGTTGGGTGAATAAGGGTTAATTGCATAATTGGCTGCATCTTTAACGAGTTTGCTGTATTAAGGGTATTCACTACGGGGGTATTTAAAATGCAGAGTCTTTCTAATAATGTTTTAAGTGCGTTCTGAGAAGGATCCCGAAGCGAAAGGAAATTATTTCGGATGAGGCAGTGTGCTCAACTGTGACATCAGAAAACCAACATAGAGTTTAAGAGTAATGTTCTTTCCCTCGTCAAGTGGCAGTGAGACGCCCCTCGCGTAAATACAACGCGCTTTTCCCGAGACGAAATTCACATATACAGGACATTAAGGGAGTTTACAGAGGCGGCATCGTCTCGTCCCACTGTAGTTTCTGCATTCGTTTTATGATCACTTCCTCGCCAAGTGGATGAAGGCGGCCGTACCATCACTTTTATAGCGATGCGGACGAGCCAATTACACTTTTAATTTCAAACAGAATCGGAGTTCCATCGTTTGCACTCCGAGGCCGCGTCCATTGGCTGCCAGAGCCCGATAGCTCACGTAAAATTTAGACACAGTTCGTCTTCCAGCGGCATGTGTCGGACGATCACGCTGCCTGTAAACAAGTGCGGGTTCGTGGCCTTTCCCAAAGCGTTATTGATGGTTTAATTGCGGCTTCCCTGATGGCCGGGTGGGCGCCGTTCTTCACGAGTTATTATTTCTCTTCTTGGCGTCCGCAGAGAAGGATTTCATGTCTCTGGGTCACGCGCTTCGAGGCCTAATTATACACAAGGGTTAGAGTTTATCTCCAGGTTCTGTGACCTTGGCGGAGGTGAAAGGTTCAGGTCAGGTCATGGGGCTCGCACACACGCGAGAAATATTAGGGTTTGATCAGACCTTTGGATTGTGATTCTGGTATCGTAAAATTGATCGAGGTCAGATAAAGGTCAGTGATTTCGTAACCTGATGACACCGAGGGAGCAACATTCACGCGACGCAGTTTGATGGAATGTGCAATATCTCTTGCCAAATTCGGGTTCCCTGTTCAACACGACATCGCCGGCCAAAAGACACGGATTTTTAGCGGTACCGATCAAGCAATTCGTGATGTGAGTATTAACATCTGCTACTAGGATCAAAATAGCTGGAAACTCTACCTCGTCATCTCTTCTGTTTTTTTTTGTGTTTTTTTTTATAGAAACAACTTCGACTTTGAATTGTAATAATAATCGTTTCTTTTCCATTTGTCTATCCTTTATCTGTTTCTTATCTACGGATTTATCTATTTGTCTTTCTGTTTACTGAACATTGTTAATGTCGTTGCTATCAATATCATTAATATTATTATTGTCATTATCATTACCGCTATTTTTTTGTTTGTTTGTTTCCTAGGGGCAACTCAAGTAGAATCTTCTTTGGTCATTAACATTCGGATTTCATTAATTACCCAGAAAGTTAGTATCTTTGTCTTGAAATGTGTATCTCATCTCTCAAAAGGTTTTTATCCTTGTTCATCAACAATGGCGTCTCCTCTGTTGCAATAGCGTCTTGAGTGTGTTTATTATTATCTCTTGTTGATGTATTCTATTTCTGCTCTTTTGCTTTTGGTTCATGGGCTCCTTGTAATTTTTTTTTTTTTTTGATTATGCATATATTTTCCCCCATTTTTTTTCATTCAGTTCTCAAAGGTCATCTTTAATTGGGTATTTTTTTCATATCGTACATCAAAGTTAACTCTTATGGCAGAATAAGAAGCTCCCTTGTGCTTCAAGCTATTATTTGCGAAATTCTTTGATAAAAAAGTGATAAGGAAGGGAAAAATAATCTTACCTAACTAGGGGTCTCCGAAGCAAAACGTCTTTAAAGAATATTTACCTGAACATATGTGCGCGCGCGCGTGTGTGTGTGTGTGTGTGTGTGTGTGTGTGTGTGTGTGTGTGTGTGTGTGTGTGTGTGTGTGTGTGTGTGTGTGTGTGTGTGTGTGTGTGTGTGTGTGTGTATGTTACTGCGAGTATAAATGAGTGTTTGCATAATGCACTGCGTTGGTCATACGAAATCATATGGATAGTACACTACATCACATCTACAATATGCGATATATATGATATATATTATATCTCAGCAAAGACCCCGGATGTATAAGCCTATCATATACCAAGCAAACAACCAAAGAGGTTATATAGGCATTGGGAAACACTTTGAGTGAATGTGCTTAACTTGCCACTTCAGTAACCAAGTAATTTGCCCCTTACCTTACTTGATCGTAAGGTCGAAAACAAGTGAAATCATCGTTGAAATATCGTTCTTATAGCAACAAGGGATAATGACCAACGTATAAACATAATTTTCCAAGTTAGATTCCGGGAATAATTGAATTAGTGATGATTTTGATAAAGATTGGCAGTTATAACAGTGCTAGAAGCTAAAAGAAAATGATATCGTTGATCAAAGTGATGACAAAGATAATGATGAAAATATATGCAATAGTGATTATTGTTTTGATAAGAAAAATAATTGTAGTAATAATGATAATGATAGTGATAATGGTTATCATGGTAAAATTAATGATAACGATGATAATCATAATCATGATAACAATTATAATAATGACTGATAATGATGATATGAAGATCGGAAATAATGATAATGAAAATATTGATAATGGTATTGTTATAATCATGATGACGATAACGATAATGATGATCATGGCATTGATATAAGTAATAGTAATGATAATATTATTGATAATAATGATAACAGTACTACTAATAATAATGCTAATAATGATATTTATAAGAATAACGATAAAAATAATAGCAATGATGATCATGATGATAAAAATGGCATTGCCAATAATGATGATAGTAATGATAATAGTAATGATAATGATAAAGTTGACATTGCCAACAATGATAGGAATAATGATAATTGTAGAAATAATAGTAATGATAAAGATAGTAATAAAGTGAAATTCATAATGACATTAGGAACAATAGTCATAAAATTCTGCTTGTGTTTCGTCCGGCCGGAGGTTACACTTACATTATCTCTCTCTCTCTCTCTCTCTCTCTC
>NC_091552.1:8924297-8926797 GCF_042767895.1 Penaeus vannamei
TTTTTTTTTTGGATTTGAGTGTGTGCATTTGTTTAGTGTGTCTTTGGTTGTCGTTCTTTTTTAGTCTGTTTGGAGGTATCTCTTTTTCTTTTTCTTTTTTTTTTTCTCTCTCTCTTCCTCCCCCTTCCCTTCCCCTCCCTCCCTCCCTCCCTCCCTGTCTGCCTCCTGCTCTTACTCCCTCCTTTCCTCCCCATCTCCTTCCCATCCTCCCTCTCTTTTTCTCCCCCAAATAAAGAAAATAGAAAGAGGCGAGGCGCTGTGCTCGACGGGGCAAGGTAAACAAACAATCCCAACCCCAGGGTCTTACCTCAGGAGCGGCCTGGTGGTGGTCTCTCCCCCTCGAGAATACGTGCGAATGCGTCGACGTTTTAGCGCTCGAGCCGAAGACGATGTCGCGGGGAGGGCTGTGAGAACGAGATTTATTTTTTCTTGTTTTTTTTTATTCTTCTTTTTTATTTATTTTTTATTTTTTTTATTATTATTATTATTTTTTTTTTACACCGATGAAAGATGATTGTGTTGGTTGGTGATGTGATGAGGGGGAAAGAGGGGGTGAGGGAAGGGTGGTCCTTGTCGTGGGGAAGCGGGTAAGGGAAAGAGGGTGAGGGAAGGGTGGTCTTCGGGGTGGGGAAGGGGGTAAGGAAAAGGGGGAGGGGCGAGGAAAGGGGGTAAGGGAAAGGGAGTGAGGGAAGGGTGGTCCTTGGGGTGGGGAAGGGGGTGGGGTAAGGGAAAGAGAGGATGGGGAGGGAAGGATGGTCCTTGGGGTGGGGAAGGGGGGGAGGGTAAAGGAAAGGGGGAAGAAGAGGGGGAGGGGGAGCGTAAAGGAAAGGGGAAAAGGACGGGGAGGGGGAGGGTAAAGGAAAGGGGGAAGAGGAGGGGGGGAGGGTAAAGGAAAGGGGGAAGAGGAGGGGGAGGGGGAGGGTAAAGGAAAGGGGGAAGAGGAGGGGAGGGGGAGGGTAAAGGAAAGGGGGAAGAGGAGGGGGAGGGGGGGGTAAAGGAAAGGGGGAAGAGGAGGGGGAGGGGGATGGGGAGGGTAAAGGAAAGGGGGAAGAGGAGGGGGAGGGCTAGGGAAGGATAGTCCTTAAGGGGCGGGAGTTCCTTTAGGAGGATTCTTGAAGGGGGAACGACGCCGGTGTTCCCGTGAATGGGTGCTTGCAAAAGGGTGTAAAGGGACGTGCGCGGAATGCGACCACATGTTCAGGGAGAGGGAAGGGAGAGCAGAATATGCAGTGGGTGTTCCCGGCTCTGAAGTTAAGAGTGAATAAATAAAACAAATAATGATAATAGATGAAAGATGATGAATTGAGAAATAGATAAAGAGATAGGTAAATATATAAAAAAGATAAATAACGATTATATATATATAAGTAAATAAACAATTAATAAGCTAAATGTATCAATGAATACATGCATGAATTACCGACTAAATAAGAAAACAAAAAAACAAATGAATAAACGAAAATGGAGATAAAAACGAGATCAGAGGATAGAGCCTGAGAAATTTACGGATAAACACCCCCGCCGCCGAGAAGTTAAAATACGCCGGGACGAGCTAACTGCCTTGTCGTTATTGGCCATTTGGGAGAGACGAGTCAACAAGCGCACTCCATGCCGGTCGAAAGTAGCAATTGCCTGGAGAGCGGAAGTCCACAAGGTGCTCTCCTGCGCAAGCACTTGTTTGGGATGACGCGGTCGGGGCGGCAAGCCTTGCTGATTTTTTTTTTCTTCTTTGTATTCTCTTTATATGTATAATTTGATTTGTTTCTTTTGATTTTTTATGTTTTCTTGTTCTGTCTATCTCTTTCTTTGTCTTTGTCTCTGTGATTCTGTCTGTATCTCTCTCTCTCTCTCTCTCTCTCTCTCTCTCTCTCTCTCTCTCTCTCTCTCTCTCACACACACACACACACACACACACACACACACACACACACACACACACACACACACACACACACACACACACACACACACACACACACACCAAAAAAAAAAAAAAACATGCAAAATCCCTTTTCTTCCCCCCACTTTCCGTTTCTTTTCTCTCTCTCTCTTTTCTTTTTTTTTGCACATTTAAATCCTGACATATTATCACCAAGGGCTTTTTGGACATTTCGTATAAAAGTCCGCAGACATTAACGGCAAGGTGCGTGACATGAATCTAACGTGTTATAAAACCCAGGAGGAGGAGGAGGAGGAGGAGGAGGAGGAGGAGGAGGAGGAGGAGTAGGAGGAGTAGGAGTAGGAGTAGGAGTAGTAGGAAGAGGAGTAGGAAGAAGAAGAAGAAGAAGAAGAAGCTGCGGGCTACGAAGAGAGGAGGGTCTGGAAAGAAATGATAACGAAGTGTGTGTGTGTGTGGAAAGATGATGATGATGGGGATTCTGAAATAGATAATGATAAAAAGTGGGAAAAAGATTATGAGTGTGAAAGGATGATGATGAGTGTGAAAGAATGATGATAAAGAGTGTGAAGAGATGGTGATGGAGAGTGTGAAATAGATGAT
>NC_091552.1:8934297-8941797 GCF_042767895.1 Penaeus vannamei
GACTGATTTTACAACTCGGCGAGAACGGGAGAAAGAGACAGAAAGATAGAATGAAGAGGAAAAGGAAAGGGGAAAACTATAGATGATGAAATAAACAGATAAACGCTGCACCAAAGACATGAGAGAGAGAGAGAGAGAGAGAGAGAGAGAGAGAGAGAGAGAGAGAGAGAGTAGTAAAGAGTTTAAAGAATAGACCACTAAAGAGTGAAAAGTAAAGACAAATTGAGGCAAGAGAGAAATATGGCCAAGCAGACAAAAGGAAGAGAAAATAAACTTAAACCAAAGAAAGTTAATGTCTTGCTCATAGTTTTGAAAACGAGGCGACGGGGCTGACATGAGAATAAATCTTGGACGATAGCATGAAGGGAAAAGAAAAAGAAGAAGAAAAAAAGATGTAATTTATGCATACTGAATTCATCAGCGTGTTTTCCAATATGCATATTCTCAACTTGCGCTTTCTAAAACAAGATAAAGATGATGGGAGCTTGGGAGTTTATTTCTAGCCTTAAGCGGACTCATTCATAAAACTAGCGAGCAGAAGCCGGTTTTACATGAGCGGGAAAGGAAAAATTGCAGATGGGCTTTGCTTGTTGCTTCTCCTTCTCTTCGATCCTTCACTCTCGTTTTCTCTCTTCCGATCTCTCTCTCTCTCCTTTCAGTTTGGCTTCCTTTTGCGTTATCTCCCTCCCCCCCCCCTCTCTCTCTCTCTGTCTCCCTCTCTCCTTTCAGTCTGGCTTCCTTTGTCGTTATCTCTTTCTCTCTCTCTCTCTCCCCTCCCTCCCTCTCTCCCTCCCTATATATATATATATATATATATATATATATATATATATATATATATATATATATATATATATATATATATATATATATATATATATATATATATATATATATATATATATATATATATATATATATATATATATATATATATAAATATATATATATATATATATATATCTCTCTCTCTCTCTCTCTCTCTCTCTCTCTCTCTCTCTCTCTCTCTCTCTCTCTCCCTCTCCCTCTCCCTCTCTCTCTCCCTCTCCTCCTCTATACTCTCTCCTCTCTCCTCTCTCTCTCTCTCTCTCCCTCTCCCTCCCCTCCCCTCTCCTCTCTCCCCTCCCCCCTCTCTCTCTCTCTCTCTCTCTCTCTCTCTCTCTCTCTCTCTCTCTCTCTCTCTCTCTCTCTCTCTCTCTCTCTCTCTCTCTCCCCTCCCTCCCACCCACCCTCACCCTCCCTCCCACCCTCCCTCTCTCCTCCTCTCTCTCTCTCTCTCTCTCTCTCTCTCTCTCTCTCTCTCTCTCTCTCTCTCTCTCTCTCTCTCTCTCTCTCTCTCTCTCTCTCTCTCTCTCGCTCTCTCTCTGGTCCGTGCGTTTCCCCTGGATATCCGTTCGTTATTTATCATCCCCAAATAAGGAGATTGCCCAACACCCCATCTGATTAAGGAAATTACCCCGTGAGCTTAGTACATGATATTTTCCCCGCGTTCGAGACCCAAAGTATCTGGAAATTCCTATACGTGTTGGTCCAAGATTTTCGATGCAGGCAGGCGGGTAAGTAGGTAAGTAGGCAGGTTGTTAGGTTGGTAGGTAGGTTTTGGTAGGTAAGTAGGTATGTTGGTAGGTAGGTAAGTAGGCAGGTTTGTAGGTAAGCAGGCAGGTTGGTAGGTAAGTAGGTAGGTTGGTAGGTAAGTAGGTAGGTTGGTAGGTAAGCAAGTTGGTAGCTAAGTATGCAGGTTGGTCTGTAGGTAAGAAGGCAGGTTTGTAGGTACGCAGGCAGGTTGCTAGGTAAGTAGGCAGGTTGGTAGGTAAGTGGCAGTTTGGTAGGTAAGCAGGTAGGTTGGTAGGTAAGCAAGCAGGTTAGTAGGTAGGTGGCAGGTTGGTAGGTAAGCAGGCAGGTTGGTAGGTAAGTAGGCAGTTTTGGTAGGTAAGTAGGCAGGTTAATAGGTAAGTAGGTTGGTAGGTAGGTAAGCAGGCAGGTTGGTAAGTAAGTAAGTAGGTAGGCAGGAAGGCAGGATGGATGGAAGATAACTGTCAGGCAAGCAGGCATGGATGGAGACAGGCAGTCAGGTATCTATTCAACCCATTATCTATCTCTCCAATCCAATCAGTTGATCCATCTATCTGCCTATCTATCTGTCCATCAGTCTAACCATTCATCCATCCATCCACCCACCCACTCATCCATGCATCCATCCATCCACCCACCCACACATCCACCCATTCATCAACCCATCCACCCATCCACCCACATACGAATCCCACCCACCCACTCATCCATCCACCCACAAACTCATCCATCCACCCACCCACTCATCCATCCACCCACCCATTCATCCATCCACCCACTCACTCATCCATCCACATACGAATCCTCCACCCCACCCACCCACCCCACCCACCTTTGACCCACCTAACCCCCCCCCCCCCCCGCAAACGGATGCCCTCCTCTCCGGCAACGCAGATTGAAACACTCGATCTCCGGGTGTAGTTTTGGGCCTCGCGCAGGTGGGACATCGAGTGGGCAACACCGCCACCTGCAACATGATTTGCATACGTGTTGTGGGAAAGCATTTTGCATATCATGCATTATCCGCAGTGCATGCAATCGAAGGCTGGTCTGTGCAGTTGATTTAGACTGCATGCGCTGGAGGTTATCGTTGTAGCACACTCAGCTGTCTGCTTCAGGGCTTTTGTCGAATTTATTATTATTATTCTTGCATATGTATATATATATATATATATATATATATATATATATATATATATATATATATATAGAGAGAGAGAGAGAGAGAGAGAGAAGACACACACACACACACACACACACACACACACCACACCACACACACACACACACACACACACACACACACACACATACACACACACACACACACACAATCTTTTTGATATACTGACACGAGAATATCAAACGTCCAATAAATGAGTTCCATATACTACAGAACTGCGGCTCATGCACAAATACCGACCTCTTTAGAACCGACGTAATCGCATAAAAGCCAGTCTTACGTAGGCACTTTTTTTTATCAATTGCTCCGGAAGGACATGAAGAATTGGAGACTATTTTTTTACCTTTATCCTTGGCCCGAATTGCGCGATTCTTGCCAAGATGAAGTAGCCGGGTCACTCGTTGGGACGTCTTCTCTTCAAAGGCAATATTCACGTCCTTGCCTCAGGAGAAATAGGGTTGGAGAGAACCCGGTAACCCCTCGCTGGCCCTTCCTCTCACGGGCTGTCTGACACGAAAGCTCTCGACCCCATTCCGGTGTTCTTTAAAACCCCATTCGCTTGATCTTATTCCAGCCCCTCGCATTCTTTGGTCTTTTTCATACGGTTTGATCCCCCCCCCCCACACACACACTTCCTGTCTCCTCTTCTTCTCTCTTATTCTTTGGTCTTTTTTCATACGGTTTGCCCAACCCTCCTCCTCCTCTCTCATTTTTTATACGGTTTCCCTTCCCTCTCATTCTTAGTTTCTTTTTGTTTTTCATTCGGTATCTCTTCTGCTATCTCATTCTTATTTCATACGTTTTGACACCCCTCCCCTTCCCTCTCTTCCCTGTCTTCTTTTCTCTCTCATTCTTTGGTCTTTTTTCATACGGTTTGTTTTTCATACGGTTTGCCTGACCCTCCTCCTTTGCTCTTCTCTCTCATTTTTTTTCATACGGTTTGCTGACACACCCCCTTCCCTCTCTTCTCTTTCATTCTTTGTTTGTTCGTTTTTCATACGGTATCTCCTCTGCTCTCTCATTCTTTGTTTGTTTTTCATACATTTCTTATCTCCTCTTCTCTCTCTTTTTTTTGCGGTTTGCTCACCCCCCTTCCCTCTCTCCTCTTGTTCTCTCTCATTCTTTTTTTTTCATACGGATTGCCCTCCCCTCGTCCCCCTCTCTCCTCTTCTCTCTCATTCCCTCTTCTTTTTCATACGGTATGCCCCCACCCCTTCCTCTTCCTCCTCCCCTCCATTGAGATCTTATCCTTTGATCTGTCTTTAAACTTCAGGAGGAAATTAAGTGGACTGAACCTTCTTCGTATCTGCGTTGCCTGTGGCCTCTCCTACCTTATCAGAGATTGATTTTTTAAAAAGATATTACGTATACATTTTTTTCCTGGATGGTAGGGATTCCTCTGTGGGTATACGTGTCTGCTTTATTATCATTTTTATTCATTTATTCATTTTTTAAAGAGATTACGTATGTCTGTTATTTCCTAGATGGTAATGATGCCTCTGTGGGTATACGTGTATATGGTCAATACGTGAATTTTGCATAGAAATGCATGTCCATTGAAAGATAGGAGTTGTATTAAGCGTCCAATATGTGAAAGTTAATAAACATACCACAAGTGTAGTAAGCACAGTATATGTCGGTAAACACACTATTGGTTAGTATACTAAGCTTAGACCACCCATCAGGTATTCAGAAAAGCAGCAACTGAAAAACGTGTTCTGTAGAGTTTTTTTTCCCCACGACGTCGATATCTTATGCCTGAGCATAAAATAAGATAATAAAATAAAATGTAAAATGTTTTACACCCCCCCCACCCCGAGCTCGGGAAAAAGCTATTTTGTCTGTAGTATTTGTATTTTCATTTTCGAAAAGATAAGTGGGTGATTTGTTAGTCCTTTTTCCTCTGCAGTAACTTTGTTAGATGCAACTATTCCCTCCATTTAGATGTCTTGCAAGTTATACATTGTAAACAGCCACACACACATTATTTTTGTTCGAAAATGCGCCATTCTCTGTAAAGGATTTCCAATAGTTTTTTTTTTTTTTGTTATCAAGATAAATAAATGTATAGATAAGTAGATGAAATAGATGGGTAGGTAAATTAATTAGCAAATAGATAAGAATATGCATATGAATTAATATAGATAGAAAGATTGATAGATACCAATTGAATGGATAAATGATTTCATAAACAACAAAAGGAATAAGTGTATTATTGAATGATAATGATGAAACACACACACACACACACACACACACACACACACACACACACACACACACACACACACACACACACACACACACACACACACACACACACACACACGCCATCCATCCCGTCACACATCTATCGTATCTATTTATGTCTTTATCAAATGATCAATCAATCAGTCGATTCATCTATCTACTGTCGATAGATCTACCTATTTATCTATTTATATATATTTTATCAGATGATCAACAAATCAATCTATCTATCAATTTCAACAGATAGATGCAGTCGATTTATTTATCCTACGAATTCAAGAACCAAACTTTCAAGACCAAACTTCTGTAAATAAATAAAGGATTTTTTTTTGGGGGGGGGCACTTTACTATAAAACTAAGAAACAGATATTGATTTAGGAAAATCAGAAAGCCTGCAACCGACATACCGCTCTTAACTATGTCACAAGTTCAAAAACCGTTTGATTTTGCCTAGCGCTATGCTCATGAATATTTCTCTTGCAAGTTCAAATTGATGTGAATAATAATTTTATCAACGTCAGTTCCGTGACGTTTTAAAATCCTGTTGATATATATAGATATATTTTCTTTTAATTTAAAGTTGGTGAGCATGACATCTTTAAAAATATGTATACCAACTTTTGCATTTGCGTAACAGTGTGTTTGAGCGCTCGTCTCAGGGAGCTGAGAATGACGTTTAATTTTCTGTTTCTCGTTTGTCACATTTCTTCATAATCAATACTGCTATTTTTTTATGAAACGACCCCCCCAAATGAAATAACAAACAAACATGCATGGATATATATATATATATATATATATATATATATATATATATATATATATATATATATATATATATATATAATTTTTTGGTTTATCTATTTATTTCTTAATTTATACACGCATCTGTGTATGCATATAGATCTACATATATATATCTTACTTATGTAGCTATAGCAAATCTCTGTCTACAGACATAGAATAATGTAGGTGTATAGATAGATAGATAAATAGCTAAATGGTAGGGATAATAATAGTATCAAAAGTAATTGTAATTACTAATAGTTATGGTAATGATAACAGTGATATCGATATTGATAGGGATAGTCACAGTGACAGTAGTAGTGGCAGTGACAGTGACCGTGTCAATACTCTGAAGAAAGAGAAATGCAGAAAGAAAAAGAAATGAAGAGAGAAAGAAACCGGCAAGACGCATCCCACACTTCATAACCTTACAGCTTCGCCTAAACAGCCTCTCCCGGAGCCCCGAAGTTGCTAAAAACAAGAGATAAATCACAACTGCTGCCTTGGGGGAGGGGGGGAGGGGGGGAGCTTCTCAGGTCTGCGGACTAATAGTGCTCGTCGACGCCTTTGGGATTCGACAAAAGGGGTGTTGTTACTGTGTTGCGACGCCTGATTTTGCTCTCTGTCGACTATCGGCGTGTGTGTGTGTGTGTTTGTTTGTGTGTGTTTGTTTGTGTGTGTTTGTTTGTGTGTGTTTGTTTGTGTGTGTTTGTTTGTGTGTGTGTGTGTGTGTGTGTGTGTGTGTGTGTGTGTGTGTGTGTGTGTGTGTGTGTGTGTGTGTGTTTGTGTGTGTGTGTGTGTGTGTGTGAGTGAGTGTGTGTGTGTGTGAAGGTTTTAGGAGGTGTTGTTATGTGATATTATAGCGTGAATAAACATGAGATAGGTAACAAGATAAGGCGAATAACATGAAATAAACAAGGGTGAATAAGATGAAATAAAAAAAAGAAAAAAAGAAGACAAGATAATGTTTTTCTTTTTGTCTCAGGTATTCGTTCAAAAGGTTTCCAAGTCCTTCGTCGAACTTTTGTTATATATCTTTCTCCTGTAGGACATTAGAGGGCAGATCTTCAACGAGGTCTCTGTCGTTTTGCCCGATACATACACACGCTCATGCACACACACACACGCTCATACATACACACACATAATGATAGAAAGGAGAAGGAAGAGAGAGAGAGAGAGAGAGAGAGAGAGAGAGAGAGAGAGAGAGAGAGAGAGAGAGAGAGAGAGAGTGAGAGTGAGAGAGAGAGAGGGGGGGCTAAGAAAGGATGGTAGTGAGAGAAAAAGAGAGAAAGAGGGAAAGAGAAAGGGAAAGAGGAAGTAAGTTAGAAAAAAATGAAAGAATAAAGAGAATAAAAGCAGCGAAGAGTGTAGATGGGATAAGGTTTGAGGGGGCGCTTGACAAATGTTTACACCCAACATCGCGAACCTTTTCCTTCGGCTTTTCATCCTCCACCCTCCCCCAATTCCTTAACTCCCCCTCTCCCCTCTTCCTCCTCCGGCTTTTCACCCCGCCCCTCCCCCACCGATCCTTAACTCCCCCTCCCCCGTCACCTCTCTCCCCTCCTCCTCCTCTGGCATTTCACTCCCCCCTCTCCCCTCCTCCTCCTCCTCCTCTGGCTTTTCACACCCCCTCTCCCTCCTCCTCCCTCCTCCTCCTCTGGCTTTTCACTCCCCCTACCCCCACCCATCCTTAACTACCTCTCACC
>NC_091552.1:8949297-8951797 GCF_042767895.1 Penaeus vannamei
GGAGGGAGAAGGAGAGGGGGAAGAGAGGAAATGGGGGGAGAAGGGGAAGGGTAGGTGAACGTAGGGAATGGGGAGGGGTGGGGGAAGGCGAAGGAAAGGGGGAAGATAGGGTAACAAGACAAGAAAAGGAGGGGAGGGGAGGGGAAGGGTAGGGAATAGGGAGGGGGAGGAGAGGAGATGGGGGAGGAGGAGGAGGAAAGCGGACGTAGGGAATGGGGAGGACGAAGGAAAGGGGGCAGAGAGGAAATGGAGAAAGGGAGGTTAAGACGAGAGAAAACAGGGTTGGGTAAGGGTAGGGAATGGGGGGGGGGGGAGGACGAAGGAAAGGGGAAGAGGGTAACAACAGAGGGGAAAGGGGGAAAGAGGGGAAGGGTTGGCGGAGGACGCAGGGAATAGGGAGGGGAGGGCGAAGGAAAGATGGGTGAGGAAGAGGGAAAGATAGTAGAAAATGGGGGAGAAAGGGTGGGGGAGGAGGGCGAGGGGAAGTCCAGAGAAAAGGTGGAGAAAGGTAGGGTGATAGAGCGGATAAAGAAGGGAAGGGAGAAAGAGGGAAAACTGAGAGGAAAGGGGAAAGGGAAATTGAAGGAATGTAGACATAGGCAATACAGAGATAAGAACGAAGAAAAGAACAAAGCGGAATCTAAGAGGAAGGGACAAAAAGGGAGACGAAGAAACGGACATAGAAAATGAGAAGAGGAGGAGGGAAACGAAGAATGATAAGCGAGGGAGGAAGAAGGGGAGAGGGAGGAGGGGGAAGGAGGAAGTTGAGAACCGGAACGGATGTTGTGCTGATAAAGGAAATGGGGGGAAGAGAGGAGAAAGAACGCAATGGAGAGGATAATCGCCTTTCCTCCGCCGCAAGTTCGGAGACGAGAGGTCGGGATAATCGATAAGAGGTCGACCTACCTGACTGACCCAAGGTGGAGGTGGAGGGGGAGGGGGGAAGAGGAGGTGGATGGAGGTGGAAGGGGGAGGTGGATGGAGGTGGTGGAGGGGGGGAGGGGGAGGGGGTGGAGGTGGAGGTGGAGGGGGAGGGAAGAGGGTGGAGGGGGAGGGGGGGAAGAGGAGTGGAGGGGGGAGGAGGTGGGAGGTGGAAGGGGGAGGTGGAAGGGGGAGGTGGAAGGGGTTAAGGGGGAGAAGAGGGGGAGGGGATAGGGAGCGGGGAAGAGGTGAAGGAGGAAGGGATAAGGTATGGGGGGGAAGAGGAAGAAGAAGAAGAAGAAGACAAGGAAGAAGGGAGGAAAGGAAGAAGAATCGAGAGGAAAAGGAGAAAGAGGGAAGAGGGAAGAGGGAGGGGGGGGGGGGAAGAAAGTGCCTGAGTGGGGCATGGGAATTTCTCGAGGGTCGACGTTATGCCGCCAGATGTCTCCTCCGCCTCCCAGGTCACGTGATCGGCTAACTTGAGGGATGAGGAGCCAGCAGTGGAATGACGCCTTGTATTACCTCTCTGGCTTCAGCGGCGATGTATGGCGTTCATTCCCCTCGGCTGGAGTGATGAAACGGCCTCCTTTGCGTAAATCATGGAGTTTTCTTCTTCTTTTTCTTTTTTCTTCTTCTTTTCTTTTTTCTCTTTCTTTTTTCTTCTTGTCTTTTCCTTCTTTTTTTCTTCTTCTTCTCCTCCCTCCTCCTCTCCTTCTTCTTTTCTTCTTCTTCTTCCCATATATATGTAAGGGAAATCAAGTGCATTGTAATGCGTTTTTTTTTTTTAAACGTAGGTGCTTTTTGTGAGGTTTTGAATAATTTGATTTGTGTTTTTTTTTTTTTGAAGAGTTTGCAACGGTTGAGACACGCCTTGACAGCTACACGTATATACATTTGCCCATAATTAGTCATAAAATGTCATCTCCCCTAATAATTGTAATATAACATCTGTCAATCGTTTTCTTCTTTTTTTCCCGCAGGTTTTAATTTGGTCAATTAATGAAGGTACTCTGTCCCTCGCGGTTAATTAGCATCAGTCATCACCCATCTTGCGTTGAGTCCTCCCATCGCTCCGCCATCAAGTCTTCACCACAATCATCTCGCGGTCACCGGAACCTAATTTAGTCATCCATTGCCTCCTGTCATTGCTACAATCACCTTCAAATCATAGTCTCGTAGTCACCGCCCATTCAACGCCCAGCCAGGGACCTTCATCGATTTAGCCCCGGAATGTGCATCCTCCATTTCTCAGGCCAATTAAGGATGATTCGGTCTCTCCTCCTCCTTTCCTCTCTCTTTCTCTCCTCTCTCTCCTCTTTCTCTCCTCTCTCTCTCCTCTTTCTCTCCTCTTCTCGTGGTCTCCAGCTTGCTCTCGGATGGTCTCCTATATCTCTTTCTGGTCTACTTCTTCCACGCGCTTGTTCTCTCCTCTTCTTTATTTTCTTTAATATAAGAAGGACTTCAGAGGTTGGTAGGAGGCAAACACTCGAACGCACATCGGCAAAGAAACGCAGACGCATAAATATACTTTGATTCACGCACACACACACACACACACACACACACACACACACACACA
>NC_091552.1:8966797-8969297 GCF_042767895.1 Penaeus vannamei
GAGAAGGGATGGGAAGGATAGGGGTGGGAAGAAGGGCCGTGCGGAGGGAATGGGATGGATAGAGGATAGTGAAGGGAAGGGAAGGATAGAAGATGGAATGGGATGGATAGAGGGTAGAAAAGGGAAGGGAAGGATAGGGGAGAGAACAAGGACTATGCGGAGGGAATGGGATGGATAGAGGGTAGTGAAGGGAAGGGTAGGAGAGGGAATGAGAGGGATAGAGGGTAATGACGGGAAGGGAAGGATAGGGAAGGGAGCAAGGGCCGTGCAGAGTGAATGGGATAGATAGAGGGTAGAGAAGCGAAGGGAAGAATAGGGGAGAGAACAAGGACTATGCGGAGGGAATGGGATGGATAGAGGGAAGTGAATCGAAGGGAAGGATAAGGGAGGGAACAAGGGCCGTGCGGAGGGAATAGGATGTAGCTGGATAGATGGGTCGAATGATAGTGGTAGGAATATAACACGCACTCACAGTCATATTCATATTCATGCTGATAATCTTTCATTTTCACATTCATAATCATACTCATACTCATGCCAATATACTCATATTTACAATCATAGTCATACTCATACCTACACTCATACTCATGCCGATATGCTCATTCACAATCATAGTCATACATACTCATACCCACACTCATACTCATGCTTATATACTCATATTCACAATCATAATCACAGTCATACTCATACCTACACTCATACTCATGCTGATAAATTCATATTTACAATCATCCTCATATCCACACTCATACTTACACGCACATACACTTACACAAGCTAGCTGATGGACAATAATCTCTAGAATAAATGTTGAACAAGTGTCTTTAAACGCAATACCTGTACACTTTTTTTTTCGTTTTCTTCGTCTTCCCTCTTCCTCCCTTTTCTTAGAATATGTATGAGTAGTTTCTTCAATACCAATCCTTTTTCCCTTCCTCAAACCCCTTCTGTCCTTTGACCCTCAAGACGCTCTCCTAATCTTATTCAAATACAATCTTGTACAGTATAATTCTGGCACAGTATCTCTTTGTCATCACTTATTCCAGGGTTTCTCGGCGTCTCTCTCTCTCTCATATTCTCTCTGGCTGTGACACCCTTGCTGTTAATCCGCGCTGTCCCCTTGGTTCTATTTACGTCTCTCCGTCTTGAGATGTGCTACAGCTGATGCGAATGGAAACGGGGAGCGGGGGGGGGGGGTGAGAAGGGGAATTCGTCTGGTGTTTCTGTCTCCTCGTCTCGCCAGCTAGTTTTCTTTGTATTTGTCTGTGTGTGTGTGTGTGTGTGTGTGTGTGTGTGTGTGTGTGTGTGTGTGTGTGAGAGAGTGACTGTCTCTCTCTCTCTCTCTCTCTCTCTCCTCTCTCTCTCTCTCTCTCTTTCTTTCTCTCTCTTTCGCTTTCTCTCTCTTTCGCTTTCTCTCTCTCTCTCTCTCTCTCTCTCTCTCTCTCTCTCTCTCTCCTTTCATTTTGTGTGTGTGTGTGTGTGTGTGTGTGTGTGTGTGTGTGTGTGTGTGTGTGTCTGTTTGTCTTTCTGACTCTGACTCTCTCGCTCTCTCTCTTTCACTCTGTCTGTCTGTCAATCTATCTCCGTCTGTCTGTCTACCATTATATCTACGTCTCTCTCCATATCACACGCTATTTGGACGAGGCACGTTCTTTTCCTTGTCTAATAATTAATCTAATCCTTTTACCCGCCTATTTATTAATTCGTTTATCTTTACATGCAACGCAGTCGCTGAAATATTCCTCGACATTATATTTACTTTCACACAGCGTATATTTGGTGTTATCCTACCTGCCTGGTAAACCGTGGACATAACTATACTGTACAACTATTGACACACGCTCGGGGTTGCATGCAATTGATATGATTAAGGTTTGTTTATTCAATAGCTGGGTTTGACAAGCATTAATGTTAACAGGTATATATATATTTTTTGAAGCAAGAAGGTTAATTTAATTGCTTTTAAGTACTCAAAGCCACTATAATCAACATTTTGAGATTAAGAGGAGATCGGGGAAAAGTACAGGTCATGACATTCTCTTTGACATTGGGTAAACGAAGTCAGCAAGCAGCGATTCGAAGACGGGCTGCCGCTTGGGTCGGTTTGTTTACATGTTCTGAGAGTGATTACAGGTTGAGGTGATGCGTCGCCTCCTCCTCTGATGTACGGGAAGATAAATAGATGAATAAACATGTGTGCCATGACACCCGGATAAGTAAAGGGACATGTATACAGTTACAGATTTAAACATGCGTACTCATAGACGCGCACACACCCACACACATACACACACACACACAAACAAACAAGTAGGTATAAATTACAGTACTCTAAATAATGAAAAAAATAAGACCTACAATGACCTCAGTCGCAAATATCATAACCAGTTCCAGAAATCCGAATAAACCAGTTGCATGAAGGCTTACGCTAATTACCAAGGCGTGAGATCGGATAACTGTTACTTGATATAACACAACTGATCTATGAATTGTA
>NC_091552.1:8984230-8989230 GCF_042767895.1 Penaeus vannamei
CATCTCCTCCATCATTCTAGTTTTTCTTCAGTATTTTCTCATTTCTCTCAAGTTTTGTCGGACAATTTCCAGCCAACGGGTTACTTTTTAAGTTCTTCCTAAGTGATTTTTAAAGGCGGTAAATCGTTTTATTTAAGTTGGGGGTAAAGAGAAGAAAAGGAAAAAGAAAACGGGATTTGTGTTCTTTTCTTATTATTATTTATCATCCTTCTTTTCTTTCGTCTTTTCCATCGAAGATTTGTTTTTATTTTCATTGTCGTGTTGTTTCCTTTTTCATGTTTATTTTCGTATCTAAGTTGTCTTCTTTTCAGCTCTCTTTGTTTTCTCTTATTTTTTCTTTTGCTTCCTCTTTCGTCTTTGCCCATCTCCTACTCCCTCCTTTCTTCCACCATTCGTATTTTCCCCGCTGTTTTATCCCTTCCCAAAACCTCTTCATCTATTTATTCGTCTCCTTCCCTCCCTCCCCTCTCCTTCTTTCCTCCTTCCCTCTCCTCCCCTTCCCGCTCCCTCCCTTTCCTCACCTTCCCTCCCTCTCCTCTCCTTCCCTCCTTCCCTCCCTCCCTCTCCTTCCCTCCGTCTCCTCTCCTTCCCACCTTCCCTTCTCCTTCCCTCCTTCCCCTCCCTCTCCTCTCCTTCCCCTCCCTCTCCTCTCCTTCCCCTCCCTCTCCTCTCCTTCCCCCCCCCTCCTCTCCTCTCCTTGCCCCCCCCTCCCCCTGACCGCCCTCCCCAACGCCATCTGTCCGTAGTTAAGAAGCCCCGCGGGAACTCGGCCTGAGTGACGCACAGGTAATGGCGGAGGCGAAATTTTTTTTTCTTTTTTTCTTCCTTTTCGTTCCTTTTTTTAACGTTTCGAGACCCCGAGGAAACACAATAGAACCAATTACAGTCCCGTTCGCCGTAGCCTCCTTCCTTGGCTCGCTCTTTGGCTCGAGGGGGGCTGAGGCAAGGGTTGCGGCGGAGTGGCTGCGCGGAAGTCGGGAGGCGGAGGATCGCTGGTGCATGGGGGCGCGCGCGTGCTTGGCGAAGGGCGGGCGGCGGGCGCGCTCGTCTGCCTTCAGCTGTCCTTGTATGCATATATGTATGTACATAAATAATTGTGTATATATATATATATATGTATATATATATATATATATATGTGTGTGTGAGTGTGAGTGTGAGTGTGAGTGTGAGTGTGAGTGTGAGTGTGAGTGTGAGTGTGAGTGTGAGTGTGAGTGTGAGTGTGAGTGTGAGTGTGAGTGTGAGTGTGTGTGTGTGTGTGTGTGTGTTTGTATGTATGCATATGTATACATGTATATATATGTATATATGTGTATATATGTGTATATATGTGTATATATATACATATATATACATATATATACATATATATATATATACATATATATATATATACATATATATATACATATATATATATACATATATATATATATATATATATATATATATATACATATATATATATATATATATATATATATATATATATATATATATATATATATATACATAGATAGATAGGTAGAAACAGGCAGACAGACAGATAGATATACCGATAGGCAGACAGACAGATAGATATACCGATAGGCAGACATACATGAATAGATAGATAGAGAAACAGACAGAGATAGACAGACAAACAGACAATTAAATAGATAGAGAAACAGACAGACAGAGAGACATACAGGCAGGCAGATAGATAGATGCATAGATAGAATAGATAGACAGACAGATAGATAAATAGACAGACAAATAGATGACAGACAGATAAATAGATAGATGGATACACAGAAAACTGATTGGTATGTATGTTAATTTACACATATATAATATAGGCTGATAAATAGGAGGATGTATAGATATATGAATAGAGATTAGATTAGTGTTTATATATTAATTAATGTTAATGGGCGCTTAGTCGCTGCGTGTCAGCTTACGCATGAAAATATTAGAATTCATAAAAGAAAAAAAATGCACAACTCGATAATCTTATACTTTTATTTAAAAGTTTTGTATCCCATAATTACTCTCTTTCAGATCTTCCATGGTAATTTCATGCATATCTTATTCAAAAGGTATCTGATTTATATTAATTTGTGAATGCTTTAGCGGGATGTGTAATTTTGATTAAATATGGATTGCAGTGAAATATTTTCCTCGTATGAATGCACATTATAGATTCACGGCTTAAACGAATAGCCTTTTAAATATGTGAAAAGTACGCGTTTAAATAGATATATATTTTGAGTGTATTAACTGCTTGTTTGTCTTAGATATTTCTTTAATGTATTCCGTTATAGGCAATTAGCATATCTATAATATATTTGTTTTCATTATTTAGGTTTTTGAAAAATAGATTAGTTTGTTTGATTAATCAGTGCGCTGTACTAAAAATGTATTCATTAATGTATTCGGAAAGTTCTTTTTTCTATGAGGTGTGTATTTTATTTCTAATAATAAATGTTGGTAGCTTTTTTCAACTTGTATTAAACCTTTCCATAATTGATAGTGGATCTGACGGCTTCGCTGACGGGAAAAGCGTCTGGACTACATATAAGCACATACATAATCGTGCGTGAATCCGTGTGTTTGTTTCTTTGCTTGTCCCAGGTGTTTCTGTGTTTGTTTGTCGAATTGTTTGTGTTTAGTTGTGTATGTTTGCGTCTTTGTGTGTGTAAGAGAGAAGGAGATTGAGAGGCAGAGATGGAGATAGACAGAGTCAAACGGAGACAGACAGAGACACAGACACAGAGACACGGGAAAAGGAAACGATGAAGATAGAATAATGGCCATACACACAAAGCACTACCGCACAGCACTACCAATAACGCAGCGCCAATAATACCTTCCCTTCACAATAGAAGCAAGAGCACCAACGCCCAAGCCTGCTCAGTTCGCACGCCCCTTGAGCCGTCGTGAAATGCGAAAAGAGACAACAGTGACACAGGCCGGGTCTCGATGACATAGCTCCCTCATATTTTTGTCCACGAGCAAGTGCCGGAGCAGCAGGTCGCAGGGAGAGTGGAAGGGCGTGGCCTGCACAAAGGAGACGTCGTCGGGAGCTCGTGCCTTCAGAAAAGAACTTGGCGTATTTGAGGTCGCTGGAGACACTCGTGTGGCTACTACGGCCGCTGTAATGAAGGCGATGACGTCAGAGGGAGAACGTGGGGATTTTTTTTTCTATTAATATGCTTGATTATTATGTAATATATTATATATTGCAATTGCTATTTCACTGTCTCTCTTTCCCTTTCCTTTTCACATAGACGTATATGTATTTATGTGAGCGGTATTAGCGTGTTGATACGAGATATTTTTTTGCATGCTTATTTTACAGGGCCTTTCAAAAACGTTAAGGGTGTTGGTTAAGATGTCTATCCTGCGGAGAGGGAGAGGGAAAGGTAGGGGTAGAGATAGAGGGAGACAGAGAGGGAGACAGAGAGAGAGAGGAGAGAAGGAGAGGGAGTGGAGAGAGAGAGAGAGGAGAGGGAGTGGAGAGAGAGAGAGAGATGGAGACAGACAGAGACAGACAGAAAGATAGACAGAAAGGGAGTGAGGCAGAAAAAAAGGACGAGAAAGACTTAAAAAGAGAAGGAGACAGAGAAAGATAAAGAAGAAAAATGGATACATAAGGTCCATTGCATTCTCGTTTTCCCCTCTCTCTCTTTACCAGACAAAGAAGCAGATCCACCACATATATCTCCAACCACGAAGGGTGGAATGGCGGACTTGGTAGGAGTGGAGCGGCTGGGAAGGAAGGGTGGCTTGTCGTGTGGAAGGTCTGAAGGCATTGGCGATGTTGAAGTTGTTGCTTAGGTATGGGAGAGACAATTTTTTTTTAAGTTTCCCCTCCAATGTGTAGAAATTGAGTATTCTCTCTCCTTCTCTCTCTTTTCCTAAGTTCGTGGAGTTTGATAATCAACTTAATCGTGGTAATGATGATGATAATACTGGTAATAGTGAAAATAATGATCATAGTAATAATGATGATAATGATAATGATAATGATGACATTAATGATAATTATAATGATAGTAATGATAATGATGATAGTAATAATGATAATGATGATAAGGATAATGGCGATGGTGATGGTTATAGGAAAGATGAGAATGGTATTAGTTGATATAGATACTGATGAGTAATAGTAACAATAATGATAATGATAAGAGTAAAAAAATAGTATTGATAGTAATAGTAATGATTATAATAATGATAATGATAAAATAATGTATGGTAATATAGGAATAGAAATAATGGGAATAATGATGATAGTAGGATTAATGATGATGATAATAATAATAATAATAATTATAGTAATTATGATAATACTGATATTGATACTGATGATAATGGTGATGACCATGAAGATGATAATGATGAGAGTAATTATAGTCATATTAATGATACTGACAGTAGAAATTGTAATGATGATAGTTAGAATGATAACAATGCTAATAAGAACAACACAATTTCCGTATTACTTCTATTGCCCATATCATTAAGATTATCACAAAATGCCCCAACTATTCTAACAAAAAAATTCTCAAAAGTCACTTAATCGGGACAAACAAGGCGGCGCAGCGGAGGCCCAGAGGAAAACAGAGCGAAGGTAACGTTCACAAAAGCCTTAAGATCAAGACATCATTCAGGCGCGAGAACTGGGCGTCGGCAGCCAGCGTCCTCGGAGAATAGGTGTGTAGACGGAGCCTCTCTCAGAGCGGGCTGAGCCGGCCTTCGCCTTCGGGTGGTGGACTTGGCTTGTGTGTGTACATATACATACATATATATATATATATATATATATATATATATATATATATATATATATATATATATATATATATATATATATTTATATATGTATGCATATATGTTTAATGTTTATATGTTTATATGTTTATATGTATATATATATATACATATATACATATATACATATATACATATATACATATATACATATATACACACACATATATATATATATATATATA
>NC_091552.1:9001730-9004230 GCF_042767895.1 Penaeus vannamei
ATACAAAAAAAAAAAAAAAAAAAAAAAAAAAAAAATGGCCGAGGCACGACCACCGTATATATACTCCAGATACTTTGGCACAGCGATCCCGTACGAAAATGCATTTCATCATGGCGATGGGGCTTCATTTGGTGTTGCAATATCTCAGTCTCCGAAGAAAATGCATGAGGAGAAATTACAAGCGCTCTAGAAGGCGAGGGAGAAAAGGAGGAAGCTTGGGTGGGAAAGGGGGAGGAAGATAAGGGAAGAGGGAGAGGGAGAGGGAGAGGGAGAGGGAGAGGGAGAGGGAGAGGGAAGATAGGGGGAGGGAGGGAGGGAGAGAGGAGGAGGGAGAGGGAGAGGGCAGAGAGGAGGGAGATGGAGAGGGGATGGAGAGGAGAGGGAGAGGAGAGGGAGAGGGAGAGGGGGAGAGGGCGTTGGAGCGGGAGGGAGAGAGGAGAGGGAGGGAGGAGAGAGGAGAGGGAGAGGAGATGGAAGAGGAGGGAGATGGAGAGGAGGGAGATGGAGGAGGGAGCGGGAGGGAGAGGGAGAGGGAGGGAGAGAGGGAGAGGAAGAGAAATAGAGAGAGAGAGAAAGAGCAAGACAAAGAGAGAGAGAAAGAGAAAGAGAAAGAGAGAGAAATAACCAGAGAAATAGAGAGAGAGAGAGAGAGAGAGAGAGAGAGAGAGAGAGAGAGAGAAATAGAGAGAGAGAGCGTGTGTGGGAGGAGGGTTTAGAGGGAGGAAGAGAGGGAGAAAGGAGAAAGCGAAAAGAGGAGAGAGAAAGAAGACAAAGGTGAGAGAAGAGAAAAGGAGAGAGAAAGAGAAAAGGAGAGAGCAAAGAGAAAAGGAGAGAGAAAGAGAAAAGGAGAGAGAAAGAGAAAAGAGAGAGAAAGAAGACAAAGAGAGAGAGAAACAAAAGAGAGAGAGAGAGAGAAAAAGAGAGGAAGAGAAAGAAAGAGGAAGAGAGAAAGAGAAAAAGAGAGAGAGAAAGAAAGAGAAAAAGAGGAAGAGAAAAAAGAGAGAGAAAAAGAGAAAAGAGAGAAAAAGAAAGAAAAAGAAGAGAGAAAGAGAAAAAGAGAAGAGAGAGAGAGAAAGACAGAAAAAGAGAGAGAAGAGAAGAGATATGTGGAGAGAAAAAGAGAGTAGAGAGATGTAGTAGAGAAAGAGAGAGAGAGAGAAAAAGAGAGAGAGAGAGAGACAGGTATAAAGAAAGAGAGAGAGAGTAAAGAGAGAGAGAGAGAGAGAGAGAAAGAGATGAGCAGAGAAAGAGAGAGAGAGAGAGAGAAAGACAGAGAGAGAAAGAGAGAGAGAAAGAGAGAGAGAGAAGAGAGAGAAAGAGAGAAAGAGATGGAGAGAAAGAGAGCGAAAGAGAGATGAAAGAGAAGAGAAAGAGAGATGGAGAGAAATATATATATATATATATATATATATACATATATATATATTATATATATATATATATATATATATATATATATATATATATATATATATATATATGAGAGAGAGAGATGGAGAAGAGAGAGAGAGAGACGTGTGTGGGAGGGAGGGTTGAGAGATGGAGGAAGAGAGGAGAAGAAAGAGAGAAAGCGAAAAAAGGAGAGGAAGAGAGAAAGGAGAGATGGAGAAAGAGAGGAAAAGATGGAGAGGAAGAAAGAAAAAGAAAGGAGGAAGAGAAAAAGAAAGAGGAGAGAAAAGAAAGAGAAAGAGAAAAAAAGAGAGAGAAAGAGAAAAAGAGAGATGGAATGAGAAAAAAGAAGAGAAGAAAAAAGAGAAAAAGAGAAAGAAGAAAAAGAGAGATGGAAAGAGAAAAGAGAGAGAGAGAGAGAGAGAGAGAGAGAGAGAGAGAGCGTGTGTGAAGGAGGAGGGTTGTGAGAGAGATGGAGAGAAAGAGAGGGAAAGCGAAAAGAGAGAGAAGAGCGAAAAATGAAAGAGAGAAAGAGAAGAAAAGAGAGAGGAGAGAGAAAAAGATGGAAGAGGAAGAGAGAAAAGAAATGGAGAAAGAGAGAAAGTGAAAGAGAGATGGAGAAAGAGAAAGAGATAGAAAGAGAGAGGGAAAGAGAGGGAAAGGGGAGGAGAGAGAGAGAAGAAGAAGAAAGAAAGAAAGAAAGAAAGAAAAAGGATGAAGAGAGAAGGATAAAGATGAAAATATTGATGACAATGACCATCTATCCATATATCCACCCCTCCCATCGACCTAAATCTATCTGCCTTCCCATCCATTTACCCCCATCCCTTTTCTCCCCTCCCCCCTCCCTCGTCCATCTTTCCCCTCACCTCTAAAATCAGCTGATCGCCCCCCCCCCCACACACACACACACCCAGCCACTAAAACGCCATAGCTGTTCTTTGCGCCTCTCGCCTAATTCACCCATCGTTCACCACGGAATCGCGTCCGAGGTTTCCATTGTTACTCTCGAAGGCAATGGTCCTCGTTCCCCCTCCCCCCTCCCTTTCCTCCCCCTCCCCTCATCCACCTTCCTCCCCCTCCCCTCATCCACCCTTCCGTTCCCTATCCA
>NC_091552.1:9011730-9014230 GCF_042767895.1 Penaeus vannamei
ATACCCCCGTGTACTGAATGGGCTTTGGGTACTGCCGTGTGCTAATTGGGAAGGAAAGAGGTGAAATGGAAGTACATTTCTGCACAGGGACGGGATAGGGACCTGATAATGCGTTCGCCTGGTGAATAGGAGAGGACTCTAGAAAGGATTGCAGCTTAGTTCTGCCAATTGTGATATGGTATAAATAGTTCTGCCAATTGTTTTGTCAAATACTTCTGCCATAGTTGTTCTGCCAAATTGTTCTGTCAATTGTTCTACCATAGTTCTGCCAATTGTGATATGGTACAAGTACTTTTTTCCAGGATCATTGCTGACTCGGGTCGGAACTCTACTTTGGCGTGACTTTGAAATTATGGATAAAAATAGAATGAGATATGAAATTAATTGCCAAGGGGTTCATGATATGGAACAGAACTGCACCAAAGAATACCTCATGAGAATGAAAGTTAGAAATGCGTGAAACGAAAGAAAGAAATTAAAGAATATCAAGTAGGGCATGTAAAAGTGGTCAGATAAGGAGCTAGTGAAAGTAACATAAAAAAAGATGAAAAAAAAGAGAAAAAGAAAAAGCAAAAGAAATGAACCGTTGAAATGGAATTGGATAATAATTATGTGTGCAAGTGAATGAGGAAAAGGAAAGTGTCATCAACATATTCCCAAGATTATAATTTGTGTGCAAAGGAAAGGCACATTAAAAAAGAAAAATCCCATTAAAAGTTTTAAGAAAAATGAGATAAACGAAATGAAATAAAACTTGTGGAGGAAAAAGGGCGATGAAAGGAATACAATTAAGAGGAAATTGAAAGACCCAAAAGACGAAAGAAATAAAAGATTACTGAAGGCGCCGAAATCTTTCACGGATGAGCAAGATCTGGGCTACTTTGTGTAAAAGGATTAACAATTGAGGTGAAAGGCTTAATGACTTTAGACAAGTACTCCTGGCATTGACTAAAAGGAATATTATGATGGCAACACCACAAGGTATAATCTTATAAGATATTTAGATTTAGATTACAAGGGAAATATATTGAACATCTATGGTAAGAGCGAAACATAAAACTGTTTTTTTTTTCTGCCACTGTATCAACACAGCCTTTGCGAGGAAGAACAGGAATAGGGAGAGAAAGAAGGGAGAGGGAGATGGAGAGTTATACAAAGGTAAAGGTATAGGTATAGGTATGTGTATGTATATATATATATATATATATATATATATATATATATATATATATATATATATATATGTATTTGTTTATATTTGTACATATACATATATATATATATATATATACATATATATATATATATATATATATATATATATATATATATATATGTATATATATATATATATATATATATATATATATATATATATATAATATATGTTTATTTATAGACAGATAGGTAGATATGTATTTGTATACTGAATGCTGATATAAATTACCCAATGGAAACGGATTGCATGAACCGCGCCGTTGCATCTTGGATCGACAGCCATTGTTCATTTAAGCGATGGGACAGCCGAACAAAGGGAACTCCGAGAAAGGATATGGTACTGTGTTCTCCTGCTAATCACTTCTTGTTTACATCCAAAAGGCGAATAGGAGAGAAATGCCACCTTTTGTTACTGTGATTTAGCTCTTATGGCGAAACAATGGATCGGGGAAGCTTTGGTGAAAATAAAGGGGTTTCAGGTTCTGATGAAGTAGAGATTGAGGATAAAAAGTTTTGATTTCGTATACGCTGGAAGAACTGCAAATGTGATGATGAATGTGTATTGATAATCATTGTTGAGAAAGGGAAGGTTAAGAGAATGATTATAAGCTGTTCTGAAACGATCAAAATAATGTATTAAATTTTGAGTATTGTGGTAGCGTATTACTTAAAAAAGAATTGTAATGATGCTATTAATAGAAAAATGATAATGAAAAAAATACGACGACAATAATAAATAGATAAATATATGAAAAGGAAATGAAATTATGAAAATACAATAAACGTAAAGAAAAACTCCAGAACTTAAGAGTTTAGAGATTCGGAAGTGAAAAGAAGAAGTAGAAAGAAAACCAGTGACTTGGAACGCGAAGCTACATGGAAGTGCAAAACGTCAAGAAAGTTGCAAAATGGGAACGAGAGATGAAAAATGGATGGAAGGGAAACCGCGGTAAAGAAGAGACACTTAGGAGAATGGATAAAGAGAAAGAGAGAGAGAGAGAAATGGATAAGGAGTTAAAGGGAGGAGGAGAAGATGATGGATTGGGTACGCAGGAAGACACGAAGAACTGTTAAAAAGTTGCGAATGAGTGAAGAATGGGGTGAAAAAGCGAGAGAGATGGGAAGCGATTTAGAATGTTAGATGTAAAGAAAAGGAGATAAATAGTACAAAACAAGAAAGAGGGGGAGAAGGGGAGAAGAAGAGGAAGAGAGAGAGAGAGAGAAAGAGAAAGAGAGAGAGAAAGAAAGAGAAAGAGAAAGAGAGAGAGAGAGATAAAGAGAG
>NC_091552.1:9016730-9026730 GCF_042767895.1 Penaeus vannamei
TTCGTCCTTGCGTTATTCTTCTTTCGTTCTTGCTTGCTCGATCGGGTGTATTTTGTCGTCGTCTGGAAGGGGCTTGCAGTTTTTGGAGTATTTTTGTTTCTCTCTCTTTCTCTCTTTCTTTCTTGATTTATTTATTTCTATCTTTATTTCTTTATTTCTCTCTCTCTTTCTTTCTTTCTTTCTTTCTTTATCTCCGTGTTCAGAGAAGATGAAAGGAGGAGATGAAGAAGGAAACAGAGAAAGGAAAGAAGAGAGAAGTCTCTCTCTCTCTCTCTCTCTCTCTCTCTCTCTCTCTCTCTCTCTCTCTCTCTCTCTCTCTCTCTCTCTCTCTCTCTCTTTCTATTTCTCTCTTTCTTTCTCTCTCTTACTCTTCTCTCCATTCTCCCTCCTTCATTCCTTCTTTCTCTCTGAACACGGAGATAACCAGTAGATAGAAAAAGTTAGAGTTGAAGACTAGACTCACTCGGACAGCGCATACCTCCGTCAAGGCAATAGGGTCACTGATGCAATAAAAAATATTCACCCTGGAGGAATTACATTAAAATCACCTTCTTTCTCAAGTACACTGGTGACGTAATGCTCATGAATCCTTAAAAAGAATCCTGGATCCGGATCATGAGCTGGATCACCACCAGGATTTTTTGGCGTTCGAGTTGGGCTAATAGACAACTCTGGTAAAAGATTCATAAAAATCTGTTCATAACTTTTCGAGTTATCCCGCTAACCAACAACTAACAACGCTACCAAAAACATTGCCTCCTTGGCGGGGGAGAGAAAAATAGAAAGAGAGCGAAAGAGAGAAAAAGAAAGGGAAAGAGAGAGAAAAAAGAAAGAGAAAGAGATAGCGAAAACGAGAAAACGAAAGATAGAAAGAGAGAGATACCGAAATCGAGAGAACGAAATATGAAGAGAGAGAGATAAAGCGAGAGAAAGAGAGAGAAGACAACACCATCACCCAAAGAAACGGAGGCGGGATGTACGCTACAAGTAGAGGACTAGGAATAAGCCAATTTGTCACGTCCTAGATCCGATCTTGTTATAAGGGATCCAGTCTTATCTGTAAAAGGATCGGTACTACACAGAAGTTTCGACTTTGTTTAGACTTTGACAATGCTGGAATCTTCTTCAATAGCCATATTATCCCGAATTGTGAAAAGGGAGTCGCGCTACAGAATGTCTTTTTGTTTATCTGTTTGCTTATTTGTCTGCCGGTCTGTCCGTCGATCTATCTAGCTGTGTATCTGTCTATAAATGTTTGTCTGTCTATGTATGTCTGTATCTATGTGTATTTATCTGATTTCCTATCTATCTATATCTGTCCGTCTCTCTATCTTTCTGTTTATTTTATATCTGTCTATATATCTGTCTATGTATCTCTATCTATATGTATATATATCCATTTATGCATATGTGTCTATTTATCCATCAATCTATCTCTCTATAAACACACAACACACACGCACGTACGCACGCTACGCGCACGCACACAAACAAACAAACAAACAACACACAAACAAACACACACACACACACACACATATGTATATATATATATATATATATATATATATATATATATATATATATATATATATATATATATATATATATATTGAATAGTTTCACATTTCGATTCGTTCCTTGGACCTAATTCTGAAACATCTTCCTGCAGCTTTCCTCTCATCCTCTTTGTCTCCTCCTTTCTTTGCGATTTTCCCCTTCCTTTTCTCCCCTCTTTCCGGACTCGCGTTCTCCCTCCTCCTCTCTCTCCCTTTCTCCCATTTCAAAAGATCATAGTTATTTGAACCCCTTTTGATGCAGTCATCGATGCCTCCTCGCGCGAGTCTCCTTTTCGCGATCTCTCTCCTGTCATCTCTCGCGTGACCTTGCTTGACCCTTGACCCCGAGGAACGAAGGGGAGGAAAGGGGAAGGGCGAGGGTGATGATGATGGGTGTAGAGAGAGGGTGGAGAAGAGTATACGAGAGGGAGGGTGGGAGAGAGGAGGAAGGGGAGATGGAACAAAATGACGTGGGACGAGAAGAGAAGAGGCGAGACAAGAAGAGAAAAAAGAGGCAAGAAGAGAAGGGAGAAGAGACGAAAAGAGGGATATAGAGGCAATAAGAGAAGGGAAGAGACGAGAAGAGGAAAAAAGAGGTAAGAAGAGAAGGGAAGAGACGCGAAGAGAAAAAAAAACAGTCAAGAAGAGAAGCGAAGAGACAAGAATAGGAAAAAAAGAGGCAAGAAGAGAATGGAAGAGACAAGAAGAGGGGGAAAAAAGAGGGAGGAAGAGAAGGGAAAAGGCGAGAAGAAGGAAAAAAGAGGCAAGAAGAGAAGGGAAGAGACGAGAAGACGGAAAAAAAGATGCAAGAAGAGAAGGTAAGAGACGAGAAGAAACGAGAAGAGACAAACAGACACGAGAAAAGAAGCGACGAAAGGGAAAAAAATAATCGAGAAAGAGAGAGAACTCGTATAGGAGATACATTTTGTTAAAAAGGCAAAAAGAGAAGGGAATAGACAACAAGACACAAGGAAAGAAGTGATGAAAGGAAAAGGAAAATAATTGAGAGAAAGAGAGGAAGAGAGAAAGAGAGAGAACCCGCGCAGGAGCGAAGTAAAACCCCTCTGACACAAAAGAGGGATTTGGGTGGAAAAGAAGCATCATGGGAGACGATATTCCACCTATTTATAAATCACTGAGTAAGCAAGGGGTTGGAAGGTGAGAGAAGAGGAGGGGGCAAGAACGCGACGGGGATCGTATGAATAAATATTAGATAAAAGCTCACCAAAAAGAGAGATAGAGAGAGAGAGAAGAGAAAAAAATATGGGGAAGCAAATTCAGCGAAATAAAGGATACGAAGGAACAAAGAAACAAACCAGACCAGAATAATTACCCAAGAAAAAAAAACGAAAAGACGAAATAGGTGACCAAGATAGAGGGTTCAGGCCCCCCAAACCCCCTCCCACTCCCACCCTAACCCACACACACACACACACACACACACACACACACACACACACACACACACACACACACACACACACACACACACACACACACACACACACACACACACACAAGGGCCCCTCGGACCCCCCACCCCACCCCTACCCCCACCCCCAACGCCAGACCCCGGGGGCAGAGCGACATACAGGGGGGGGGGGGATGTGAGAGCTCTCGCGTACGTGGCCGTCGTGACTGGAAAAGCTCGCCGAGACACATCAGTCTTCCTTGAAACGGGGGGGGGGGGGTCACTCGCCCTTATGCATGCGGAGTTGCCTCTGCGTTTGCTGCGGTTATTCATTGCGCGAAGGATTTGCATGGGGGGTGGGGGGTGTTTGGTCGGGTGTGCGTAGATGTTTGTGTGTGTGTGTGGGGGGGGGGGGGGTGCGAGTTTGTGTGTGTGTGTGTGTGTGTGTTTGTTTGTTGTGTGTATGAGTTTGTTCGTTTGTGTGTGAGTGTGTGTGTGTATGTGTATGTATGTGCGTTTGTTTGTGTTTGCGTGCGTGTGTATGTGTGTATGTCTGCGTGTGTAGGTAAATGTGTATGTGTGTGTAGGTAAATGTGTATGTGGGTGTGTATATATATGTAAGCGTATGTGTATGTGTGTATGTCTGTGCACGTACGCGATGTGTCTCCTTTTAGAAAGCTGCTCCAAAAGGCTTCAAACCGGACGGATCAAAGATCAGAGCCACGAAATACGGTATTTGTTTGTATTTTCTTCCTGCGCGACAAAGGGCGTTAGTGCCACGTGGCTAATTGTGAGTTATGTTCCGCCATCTTTGTAGCTCCTGTCAAAACATGCCCCCCCCCCCCTGCCCCACCAACCCCCCGTCCTCCGCTTCCTCTTCGCTTTCTCTTCTCTTTTCCTTCTTTTTTCTCCTCTTGCTCCCTCTCTTCCTCTTCCTCACACTGTCTGTATATGTATTGAATAAATAAATAAATGGATATATATATATATATATATATATATATATATATATATATATATATATATATATATATATATATATATATACATATACATATATATACATACACGTGTACATTCTTCACATTCTCTCCTTCTTCACTTTCCACATTTAATTCTTCCCAATTCCTGCTCTTCTCTCGTTCGTGTTTCATTTCCTAAAGTCATTATAACCTTGTTTTCGGTCTTGCCTTTGTCACATAAAGAGTGTCCTTTCCATCCTTTCTTTCCCTCTCCTGTCATTTTCTTGCTGTCATTATCCTCTCCTTCGTCGGTCCTTTTGTCACTGTGTCATGTGAGGTTGGGTCTTCGTGTCGTGAGTTGTGGTTTTCTTTGTTTTTATTTTTTGTTTAAGTCTTTATTTATGTTTTGCTGTTTCTGTTATTCGTTTTATTTTTTTTCATTATATATGTTTTGTTGTTCCTGTTATTCGTTTTGTTTATTTATTTTTTATTTATTTGTTTTTTATTTATTTATGTTTTGCTGTTCCTGTTATTCGTTTTGTTTATTTTTGTTTTATTTGTTTTTTTCTTTATTTATGTTTTGCTGTTTCCGTTATTCGTTTTGTTTATTTATTTTTCATCTATTGTTTTCTTTATTTATGTTTGACTGTTCCTGTTATTCGTTTTATTTATTTATTTTTTTTTATTTATTTTATTTATTTATTTATGTGTTGTTGTTCCTGTTATTCGGTTTCGTTTCTGCTATTATTGCTGTTGCTATTATAGTTATCATTATAATAATCAACATGATTATTATTTCCGCCACGAAGGTTATGATTTTGGTAGCTTTGGTTTGTTTGTTTATCCGCTCGCACTATAACTTCAAAAGTTATGAACAGATTTTCATAAAATTTTTACCAGTTTTACCCCAACTTAGATTCCATTAAAGTTTGGTGATCATTCGGATCATGATCCAGATCTAGGACTTTTAAAGATTATTGATTCAGAATTTTATTATTATTATTGTTTTTGTTGCTGTTGTTGTTGGTGGTGGTGTTATTATTATTGTAATTATTATTATTATTATTATTATTTTTATTATTGTTATTATTAATATTGCTATGATGATGATGATTACCATTTTCATTTTTGTTATTCTGTATTAACAATACTAACAATTTTTTATATTCTTGTTATCATCATCATTATTCTTATTGCCATTATTACTATGGTTATTATTATAACTACCACTGCTATTATTATTATCATCATCATCATTATTGTTATTGCTGTTGATGTTGTTGTTATCATCATTATTGTTATTATCGTCATTACCAGTATAATTTTCTTATTGATATTAGTACGATTATTATAATTATCATAACCATTATCAATAGCGTTGTTGCAATATTTTGATAGATATGACTATTATTATTATCATTTTTGCCGTTGTTATTATCATTGTTAACATTTTGTCTATATCATCATTGATGTAGCTTTTGCTGTTATTATCAATATTATTTTCACTGTTATGATATACTGTATTTAATATAACATACTATTTTTTATAATCGTTTTAATCCTTATTATGCCCAACCTCACTGTTCGTAGTAATTCAATGATTGTCACTGTTTGAATTTATTATCACCATTTTTCTCTTTCTTTTTTCGTTTAACGTCTGTTCGTTCGCGGATTTTCCCTTTTCATCCTCATTTCATATTCGCCTTAAGTCACTAGATTTTTTTTTTGCAGGGGGGGTGGAGGAGGGGGGTTAACGTCTGAGTTTGCCTCTCTCGTTTATCAGTGCATTGTTTATTGTCTTTTATTACTTGCTTCTATTTTCCTTTTGTTTTAGCAGTTCTCTCTCTCTCTCTCCCTCTCTCTCTCTTCTGTGTGTGTGTGTGTGTGTGTGTGTGTGTGTGTGTGTGTGTGTGTGTGTGTGTGTGTGTGTGTGTGTGTGTGTGTGTGTCTGTCTGTCTCTGTCTGTCTCTCTCTCTCTCTCTCTCTCTCTCTCTCTCTCTCTCTCTCTCTCTCTCTGTCTCTCTCTCTCTCTCTCTCTCTCTCTATTTATCTATCAGTTTATCCATCAGTTTGTCTATCTGTCTGTCTATCTATTTCTCCATTTACCTTTCTCTTTAAATTCCTTAAGAAAAAGAGAAAAAGAAAAAAAAGCGGGAGCGAGAGAGGGAGAGAAATAAAAGAAGAAAAAAAAATAGAACCTTCCTCATTAAGAATTCGACACTAATTTGGCCTAATCTTCAGGAGGGTTATGCACTTTGACGCGAATCCCCTGAGCCAGGCTTGAGCGGGTTATCGAAGCTTCGGGAAAAAGGCTCGCTTCAGAAGGCGGGGTCATGAGGCTTGGCAGGTGGGCTGAGGGGGGGAGGGGGTGGTTTGATGGGTCAGGTGGGTTGGGTGGGCTAGGGGGGAGGGGGGGTTGGTGGGTCAGGATGGTTGGGTGGGCTAGGGGGGGAGGGAAGGTTGGGTGGGCTAGGGGGGGAGGGGGATTGGTGGGTTAGGTGGGATAGGGGGTCATGGGGACTTGGTGGGTTAGGTGGGCTAGGGGCTCATCGGGACTTGGTGGGTTAGGTGGGCTAGGGGGTCATCGGGACTTGGTGCGTTAGGTGGGAGGTACAGGTGAGTGGGTTCTGGGTGGGGGGCAGGTGGTGTCGGTGGGTGGGGTAAGTTGGTTTTAGGAGGTAGGGGGTGAAGGGGTGGGTGTGTGGGGTGGTGGGTGTCTAGCGGTAAGTAAAAGTATTTAGATTCTGTCCTTAAGTGATGAAAATGATGATTAAACGCGCAGAAATACACACGGATATGACTTCTCCGTATTCAATAGGTATTTAAAGGCTAAATCATGAATTCCAGGCGAACACACTTGACAAACGCTCAAGATATAGGATGCATACTTTTGCACGGACACACGCACGCACACGAACGCTAACACGAACACGAACGCTAACACGAACACGAACACGAACACGAACACGAACACGCACACGCACACGAACGCTAACACGAACACACACACGCACACACACGCGCATTCACACGCACACGCACACGCACACGCACACGCACACGCACACGCACACGCACACGCACACGCACACACACACGCACACACACACACACACACACACACACACACACACACACACACACACACACACACACACACACACACACACACACACACACACACACACAAACACACACACACACACATATCTACGTATATTCCTTTTAGTTAATTATTTTTTTTAGACCATTCCAAAAAAAATAAAAATACTTTGCGGTTATAAATGAATCCCTCATTGTACCTTGTTGGCTTTTGACTTGGGAGTTAATGAAAAGGCATCTGAGGCATTTTATCTTGTTAATGGAACGGGAAATTATACATAGGCTCGTCACAATAGGCAGCCAAACCAAAGGGAGATAATGAAATGCTCAACTTTTAAAAGGGGAAAAAATAGGGGAGGGAAGGGAGGGAGAGGGGGAAAGAGATGGAAGAGGAGGGAGAGGGGGGAAGGGGAGAGAGAGGAAGAGAAAGTGGGAGGGAGAGAGAGAGAGAGAGAGAGAATGAGAAAAATATCTGCAAAGAGAGAGAGATAAAAATATATAGAGAGAAATAGTGGGACAGAGGAATAGAGTGAGAGAGAATCATATATATACAGAGAGATAGAGAGAGACTGAAAGAGAGATACAAATATATTGCCTTTTGCCTTTCAGACCCAACTGTTTTAACTTTCGTTTGATGACATACAAAAGAAAACTGTTCCATTTTTACTTTATGCAGATATTGCAAAAACATTTCTCTATAAGATTCATGCGAACTGTTCGTTAGAATAAGCCTAGTCTGGCAAAATTAAATGTATCTTAACAACTGAATTCAAACTATGATGGAATATTGCTTACCCTCTCTTATTCAGATGAATAAAATAAAATCCCTTTTAAAACTGCGCGTCTAGAAAAATAAATTGGCAGGTCCTAGCAATAGAATTTAGATTTATTTTTCTCAAATTTACGTGGCTATTAGACCCAAGCAGTCGGTTCTGCTGAAAAGGCGGCCGTGATTCACTTAAAGAATGTTTGCTGGATAGGAAATTCTTAAGGTTCTGAAAAGGAAAATATTTTTTTTTCTTTTTCTTTTTACCAATATCGATGCCTTTCTTGGGTGTTTATATCATACTAATTTGTTTAGGCATTTGGGGTTGGAAATTTTATTATACGTTCTATTTTTACGTTTTTTTTCCTTTTTTTCTTTTTCTTTCTTTCCTTCTTTCTTTCTTTCTTTCTTTCTTTCTTTCTTTCGTTCTCACAGTACAGTAAGATTGCATGTTGTTCGCAAAAAGTGGATGTATTTACAGCTAGTTTTTTATATGTTGATTAATTTAATAGTTCTTTTGACGGTTAGTTGTTTATCTATCCATTTATTGTTATTATCATTTTATTATTGCTGTTATTATCATTGTCTCTATTATTGTGATTATTATCATTATTACTACTATTGATATCATCATTACACTTGTTATTATTATTATTATTATTATTATTATTATTATTATTATTTTCATTATTAATGTTATTGTTATTATGATCGTTATTGTTATGATTATCATTGTTATTATTATTATTGTTCTTATTGTTATTGTTGTTGTTATTATCATAATTATTATTACTATTATCATTGTTATCACTATTATTGTTATTATTATTATCATTGCTATTATTATTGTAATTGTTATTATTATTATGATAAACATTATTTATTATTATTATTATTATCATTACTATTATTATCAATATTGCTATTACTATCATCATTGTAATTAATGTTATTGCTATTAGTATTATTATTATCATCTTTATTGTTGTTATTATTATTATTTAGATTTTTGTTATTGATATTACTCCTTCATCTTCATCACCATCTTCTGTTCATATTCATAATTTTTTGGTAGTTTTGTTATTATTATTGTTGTTGTTATTATTATTATTACAATTGCTTTCATATCATTGTTGTTGTTCTTTATATCATTATCTATATTGTTTTTATCATTGTTATTGTTATTATTGTTATCATCATAATTATCATTATTATCATTATTATCATTGTCATTTTTATTTTAATTATCAATATTGTTATAATTACTGTTGTTTTATTACTGATATCATTATTATTATCATATTCATTCTTGACCATTATTATTATTTACGATCTCTTGATTTTGCTTTAGAAAATACTCTTCCTTTTTTCTATATTTACCCATTTATTTTGCGTGTGTGTAAATGAAAGCGCTCAGAATTTTATCGGGCGGTCTTCTTTTTTAAGAGTAAATTGCGGGCGGTTCAGGGTTATAGCTTAGACGCGGGCAGATTTAAATACTCTTGATTAAATTCCAGGGTAGGTCGCTTTTTTTTTTTTTTTTTTTTCCTTTTTTTTGAGAAAGAGAGAGAGAGAGAGAGAGAGAGACAGACAGACAGACAGACAGACAGACAGACAGACAGACAGACAGACAGACAGACAGACAGACAGACAGACAGACAGACAGACAGACAGACAGACCGGGGGGGGGGGGTTATAGTGACGGGTGGATGGCCTGTCGTGTCGATTCTGCGTCTCGTCACCGTCAGGATATGTCACTTTTTTGTTTTATTTATTTTTTGATTTTGTTTATTGTTTTTTAATACTTTATTTATTTTATTATTATGTTTATTTTTCATTCTACTATTTTGTTTGTTTTATCTTATTATTATGTTTATTTTAATTTTATTATCATGGCTATTTCATCTTATTATTATGTTTATTTTTATTTTATTATTATGGCTATTTTATCTTATTATTATGTTTATTCCATATTTTATTATTATGTTTATTTATTTATTCATTTATTATATTTATACTATTGTAGTCATATGTAATATTTTTACGTTTATTTTGTTTTTGTTTTTTTATATTGATTATATTATTATATTTATATGTAATATCATTATGTTTATTTTATTTATCAGAAGTATTTAATACGATTGGGTCTCACCACTATCAGGATATGTGATTAGGATTCATCACTATCATGGCTCATATT
>NC_091552.1:9029230-9036730 GCF_042767895.1 Penaeus vannamei
CACCACCATCACCATCACCATCACAATCATCATCATCATCATCGTCATTATCATTATCATTATCATCATCACCATCACAATCATCATCATCATCATCATCGTCATCATCATTATCATCATCATCATCATCATCATCATCATCATCATCATCATCATTGTTGTTGTTGTTGTCAGTACTATTATGATCATTATTGCTGTTGTTGTTGTTATTATTATCATTATTGTCATTTTTATTATTTATATTTTTAGTATCTGTAATAATATTGTTATTATTATTATAAATATTATTATCAGTATTACGAATACTATTATTATTGTTATAATTATTATAGTTATCATTACTGTATTATTATTTATTGTTCATTTATTATTATTATTATTATTATTATTATTATTATTATTATTACCATTACTAATACCATTGCAATTTCACGGTTTCCCTCCATGATTCTTAAGATCACACGCGACATCAGGAATTCTTTCCCTAAGTAAGACATATTTTCCTCCCTTAGAATAATACACGAGGGATTAATTGCCTCTGATCAGCTGGTCCCTTGGCCAGGATCGAACCGCTTATCAATCACAAAACGTCGGGAACATAAAATCCAAAAGAGAGGGAGAGAGAGAGAGAGAGAGAGAGAGTGAGAGTGAGAGTGAGAGTGAGAGTGAGAGTGAGAGTGAGAGTGAGAGTGAGAGTGAGTAAGAGGAGAGAGAGAATAAGAGGAGAGAGAGTGAGTAAGAGGAGAGAGAGAGTGAGTAAGAGGAGAGAGAGAGTGAGTAAGAGGAGAGATATAGGAAGAGAGAGAGAGAGAGATAGGAAGAGAGAGAGAGAGAGGGAGGGAGAGGGAGAGGGAGGGAGGGAGGGAGAGAGAGAAAATAGCGGACGAAGATGTTATCCGATGAAGGAAGAAACGTGCTAGCCAGCTAATTATAAAGGCTTAAAAGTTAGTCTTCATTATGGTGGTCATTACAGCAAAAATGGTAATGAAATTTTTGATAATGATAATGATTGTTGTAATGATAATGATAAAGATGATGATAATGCTGGTAATAATAATGATAATAACAATGATTTTGATAATTATCATCATTAGTCTTTTTGATATCATTATCATTATCATTATTACTAGTGTTCCTATTATTATTGCTGATATCATTATCACTAATGTTATCACTATTATCATTATTTTTATTTTTGTTATTGTTGTTTTGTTATTGCTGTTGTTGGTCATTTTATTTGTTATTGTTAATATGATTATCATTATCAACATCATTAACATCATCATTAGATATTTGTTATTAACACAGAGTGGATAAAGTTATCATAATTGTTTATTCATTAATTAGTTAATTGGTAATAAGGTAGATGATTACGGGAAAAAATAATTGACAAATTGTGCCTAAAATTTTATAGTAGTAAAAGTATTGCAATGTGAATTATCGCCGTTATCATTATCAACACTCACAACATTTATTAAAATTTACCGTACCTCTAGTGTCTTAAAACTTTGTTACGATAATTGTTTGTTATGAAAATGTCGGCTGATATCGTTTCAACTGTTGTTTCAAACGTTAATGAACGTCTGTCTTTATTCCATCTCATTTCGTGTAACTTTTTTTTATATATTGTTGATGCGTGTATAAGTACTGTTATTAATTGACAAGCAATTCACCAGCATATTTGCCTCTTTATTGTCATTATTAAGCTTTTTGATGCAATTGACTTCACAAACATAAACACATTCATAAAGATATGTTTATTGTAATAGATATGGATACTTTTACATTAACAAGATCATGAGAATATACAGATATATAAGTAGGTAGCACATATATATATATGTATATATATATATATATATATATATATATATATATATATATATATATATATATATATATATATATATATGAAAATAAATGTGTACATTAATTATATTCACAAACAGATTCATCCATATATAGATAATTAAGTAGTTATTATATGAAAAATTAACGAAACGAGAGCAGCGCCACTTTAAGCATATTCAACTCTTTTTTTATATATATATTTTTCATTTGTCAATCAGCTTTATCACGAGAGGATCGCATCGCACAACTCTGCACATGCGTAGAGTGATTTATGCGTGATTCAATTACTTTTTAGTTGATTTATTCGATCATAACTCGTACTCTGTCAATAAAAGGACGATATTGATGACAACTATGATGCAAGGATGGTTGGGTCAGTGACGCTTTCAATTAAGGACACACGGGGATGGTAAAGATATGAAGCTAATTCAGTTTTTTTGCAATGCGTATAATTAACCATTATGGATGTAAACACACACACACACACACATACACACACACACACACACACACACACACACACACACACACACACACACACACACACACACACACACACACACACACACACACACACACACACACACACACACACACACACACACACACACACACACACACACACACACACGCACACATATACATATTGTTTGTTTGCTTCTTAATGTATTTATCTAATTTACATGTATGTATGTATGTATGTCTACAAGCGTGCAAACTTACATGTATGTGAGCGTATGGGTAAACATAAGGAGACAAATATTCACACAAGGGACACTTCCCTGTCATCTTGGGAACATATTTCCACGAAGATGAATTCTCAACTCTTCCTCATGCATATTATATTCTCCTTTTATTTGTCAGATGTTTATTATGTTCCCCCTTTCTTTGTCAGTCACCATTAAGACCAGTAGCCCCAGGCTCTCAGTACGTGTGTAGAACAAGTTATAGCTGTTGCTGCCTAAAGTTAACAGCAAGACTAATTCTCAGACGTGAAGCATTTACATCTGTGCCGTTCCTACTTGAGAAGCACCGAGGGAGATTCCCAAGGTGTAAGGAGAGCTGTCATAATTGGCTATTAAACAGCAGAAATGGGATATTGTTGGAACTTTGTCTTGAATAACACCTTGTTACATTCCCTGCTTGGTTCATTTTTTTTTTTTTTACTCTCGAAGGTCTGGGAGAACGTGGGTTTTGTGATGTTGATAAAGTTTATGGTTTAAGGTGAAGAAAAGTTGTAGGAAAATGTTTATATGTTGCAATGTCTCTTATCGGACCGGGAATTTCGTTGGGAAGTGTTGCTAATAAGATCGAAAGAGATGACATGAGAATATGAGACATGATTTTTTGAATATGAAAAGGACGACGTGATTACGAAGATGCTCGCACTGCCGACAAGGTAAACGTTTGCTAACACTTCTCAAGATGGCGCAAAAGGAGAAAGAAGTCAATGCTCACTGAATTGCTGTTTTCCTAGAAGACGGCGCGTCACTCTCATGTTTGTTTGCTGTGTGTGCGTGTGTTTGTGTATGCATGCGTGTGTTTGCGTAGGTATGCGTATGTTTGTATGTGTATGTTTGTGTGTGCATGTGTATGTTGTGTGTGTATGCGTGTGTTTGGTTGATTGTTTTTGTATATTTGTGTGCGGTGTTTGTTTATTCATATTTGTTTGTGTGTGTGTGAGTGTGTGAGTGTGTGTGTGTGTGTCTGTCTGTCTGTGTGAGTATGCGTACAGGCCTGTTTGTGTGTCTGACAAGAGAAACGTTTACTGAAAACCTTCTCAGAAGAGGTACACACACACACACACACACACACACACACACACACACACACACACACACACACACACACACACACACACACACACACATACACACACAGAGAGAAAGAGAGAAAGAGAGAAAGAGAGAAAGAGAGAAAGAGAGAGAGAGAGAGAGAGAGAAAGAGAGAAAGAGAGAAAGAGAGAAAGAGAGAGAGAGAGAGAGAGAGAGAGAGAGAGAGAGAGAGAGAGAGAGAGAGAGAGAGAGAGAGAGAGAGAGAGAGAGAGAGAGAGAGAGAGAATGAGAGAATGAGAGAATGAGAGAATGAGAGAAAGAGAATGAGAGAAAGAGAGAAAGAGAGAAAGAGAGAAAGAGAGAAAGAGAGAAAGAGAGAGAGAGAGAAAGAGAGAAAGAGAGAAAGAGAGAAAGAGAGAAAGAGAGAAAGAGAGAAAGAGAGAAAGAGAGAAAGAGAGAGAGAGAGAGAGAGAGGCCTTGGTACAGTTCCTTTATCCCTTGGTAGGTGTGCGTAAGGATGTGTGTTTATATACGTGGGAAAATGTTTTCCTTGTTTAGTAAGAAGTTGAGTTGTTAAGAATATCGTTCATTTTGGTTGATGGATCTTCATCTTCAATCTCTTTTTATCATCGGCATCTCCCTCCTCGTCCTCATCACCACCACCACTAGCGTTTTCACTACCATCATCATCATTATCATTATCATTATCATTATCACCACCACCACCACCACCGCCCCACCTCACCCCACCCCACCCCACCCCACCCCACCCCACCCCATCCCACCACCACCACCCCACCCCACCCCACCCCACCCCATCCCACCCCATCCCACCATCATCATCATCACCACCACCACCACCACCACCACCACCACCACCACCACCACCACCACCACCACCAGCCTCATTATCCTCATCCACCCCCATCCTTATCATCCTCATAATCCCAAGTACTCCCACATAACCACCACACAACCACCACCCCCACCCCATCCCCCACCCCACCCCCACACCCTCATCATCCTCATAATCCCAAGTACTCCCGCTACCGCCTCATCTCCCTCAGCCCCGTCAGCTTTAACCCCATACGTGTCTGTGTTGCAATGAGCATGCACGGCCACCTTTGACCCGAGCACAATGACAAGGGCATTGCAAGACCTCCTCCTCTGCAGGCCCTCGTTTCTACCCGGGCAATCGAGTCACGGCAGCATCAACAGGGACCCAAATGCAATTTATATCGGCTCTGGCACTGGGTAGGCTCGGCGGGCTTACATTTGCAATATTGCAATAAGTTGGGGCGTGTTTTTTTATTGTTCCTTATCCCCCCCCCCTGTTATTTCTTGGCTTGTTTGCTTGTTTTTTTTTTTTTTTTTTTTTTTTTCGTTGGGGTTGGTTGTTGTGATGAAGGGGTTTTAAATGGAGGAGATGTAAGCAGAATTCCGAGGATGTCAAGTGGGAATATTCTGGTGTAACAACTAATCATAATGAACAGGATCATTAAATCATCACCATAATACACACACACACACACACACATACACACACACATAAATATGCATATACATACATATATATGCATGTATGTATATATATATATATATATATATATATATATATATATATATATATATATATATATATATATATATACACACATACATACATATATATACATGATAAAAAACTGCAGTATTTGACAGAGAATCGAGTTCCTTTTTCATATTTGTTTCCATCTAGAGTATACTGATGTTAGACTTATATCAAATAATAACTTTTATATCTTAAAACGTTACTTTTGTATTTTTAAACACACACACACACGCACACATACACACAAACACACACACACACACACACACACACAAACACACACACACACACAAACAAACACACATACACATGTACAGGAAATATATAATTTTCAGTTTTATTGCCACTTTCTCCTTCCAGACGGCTGAGAGTTGTCCTCGAGGAATTCTCTAAAAGTTTCTTTTATCACAGAAATTCTTCACCTCTTATAGGAGAGGGGAAATATAAGCCTGAAAGTCCTTTTTTTCCCCTTTATACATCATCAAAAAGAAAGATTTCTGTGATGTCGGACACTGTAAAAAAAAAAAAAAAAAAAAAAAATCCGTGTATAGGTGTAAAGGCATTCGACAACTCAATCGCGATCTTTTCGTAACCATGAGAATTGGATTTGATGTTTCTCCGAGTGACACGAAACGCCACAACGAAGTCGAATTCTTGCAGGGGTCGAATTTCTGTTAGCTTGGAATTGGCGGTCCGGGGATTTCACTCTGTGTGCCGCTCCGTTTGTGTGGCCGCGTTACTGGGCACTTTGGCCTGGTCTGTCTGCCGGTCTCCCCTCTCTCTCTCTTTATTTTTATTTTTCGCTTTCTTTCTTTCTCTCTGTCTCTGTCTGTCTCTCTCTCTCTTTCATTTTATCTTTCTTTCTGTGTGTGTGTGTCTTTCTCTCTCTCTCTCTCTTTCATTTTTTCTTTCTTTATTTCTCTCTCTGTCTCTGCCTGTCTCTCTCTCTCTCTCCAATCGTTTGTCTTTTTACCTTATTCATTTTCCATCCACCCTCCTCCACCGTTCGTATATATATATACACCAATGCTTCCACTTAGAAAACGTGACTCTGACGTGACCATTTTTCGTCTCTGCTTTCAGAAAACACGACAAGCGATGACTGGAATTACACTCTGCCCAATCTGCTGGAGTACCTGGACGGGCTGCTGGAGGGCGGAGGGCAGCCCCACAGCAACCCCATCCTCCCGAACCCCAATAAGGATGCGGAGGCGCCGGCCACGACCCTCTGGGGGGCCCTCACCTCCTCCTCGACGCCGCCGACGACCACGACCACCACGCCCGCGCCCATCAACAAGCCCATGTTCGTTATGAACTTCACTCTGCGGACCACGGTGGACACGCTCCTGCAGACGCGCGTCAACCTGTCCAAGGCCCTGGACCCCCTGACGTCTCCCGCGGGGGCCGGGGGCAGCGTCCTGGGCCTCGACGTCGACCCCTCGGACGTCGGCCTCGGCATAGGCATGGGGGTGGCCACTCTGTCCTCCGCCTCGTCCACGTCCTCCGCGTCCTCATCCTCCTCGCCCTCGTCCTCGTCCTCCGCCAGCACCCCCGACCTCCTCCTCGCCGGGAACGAGTCCCTGGTCACCCTCGACGACTCCTTCTGGCTCGCCGGCGGGAACGACTCGGCCAACCAGAGCCACTTCTTCGGCAACGAGACCTCGGACGGCCTCATCGTGGACACCGTCGGCATGGTCATCACCTCGGTCATCCTCGGAATCATGATCCTCACGACGGTCATCGGTGAGTCGCCTTGTCGCTTTTGCCTTTGGATGGCGCTGCCGATTGTGTATTGCTTGTCGTGTGTGTGTGTGCATGTGTTTGTTTGTTCATGTGTGTGTGTGGTTATGTGTGTGTGTGTGTGTGGTTGTGTGTTTGTTTGTTCATGTGGTTGTGTGTGTGCATGTGTTTGTTTGTGCTTGAGTCTGTGTGTGTGGTTGTTTGTGTGTGTGTATGTGTGTGCATATATGTTTGTGTTTGTATCTGTATGTGTGTGTCTCCGAATCTGTGTGCGCGTACCCATCCGCCGATATCTAATCCACATAACCGGCGACGAGCGAAAAGGTCGTCGTCGCGTCTCGTTCAACCAATCTATATATCTGCTTATCTATACTACTTCCACCTGTGTGTCTCGCTCCCATTATCCTTGCTCGCAGAATCCAAATAATCAGCCGCGCAATATGTAAAATCCCATTAGCTCGATGGCGCGTCAAAGCCATCGCGCTAATGAAATGCTCTCCGCGGCCATTTTCAATTCCAGAGATAACACACTTGCCTCATTCA
>NC_091552.1:9071730-9079230 GCF_042767895.1 Penaeus vannamei
GTTACAACCCGAGCAATGTGGAAGGAACGGAATAAAAACAGCGATTCTTGCTCTGCTCGTCCAGCACAATAGTGACGAAAATACCCCCGACATTTAAGCCTGAAAGCAATTACACTCACACCTCACACACCATATGTATGTATCTAGTAAGAACCCAATTGCTATAATAACGGGAGAAAATCCGCATCTGCTAACTCCGGCGCCAACGACAGAGGCAGCGGCACCATACATTGCAGTGACACAGGACATTCAGATGCATTCGACGCAGATTTCAGCCGTGGCGCGTGGCCCGACTTGGACGTGAGTGAGCCTCCCAAATTAAATTAAATTGAAAACCATTTACGGCTGGAGGAAGGCTGCGACGGCTTTCGTATTTTGTTTATAGGACGATAAACCAATATAAAAAAAGGGGAATATTTATCTCAGGTTAATTGAAGCGATGCTATTTGTGGGACGTTGTTCAGAGTAAAAGTAATAATGATATGCAAGACTGAGATTACATTACTGTGCTTACGTTTTCTATAATATGTTAACAGGAAAGACGTAAGTGATATGACATTTTTCTCAAAGTCGTCTTTTTTTCAAACGTTATTGAATAATTTCAATATCTGGAGTGAGCAAAGTCATTTTCTTCGTATCGCTACATTATTATTATCAGGATTATTGTAGTATTAGCATTCTTATTATTGAATATTTATTATTCTGATTATTTTATTATTGTGTCATTGAATTGTTATTATTCATATCATCGTATTGTTATTCTTCATATCATTGTCTTGTTATTATTCGTATTATTGTATTGTCATAATTCGTAATATTGTATTTATATAATTCGCATTATTTTTTCGTTATTCGTACTACTGTATTATTGTTATTCGTATTTTTGTATTATTCCTATTCGTCTTGCCGTACTATCATTATCATATGTATCATTCGTATCATTATCTTCGCTTTCACACTCATTCCCTCCGCACTCCTGAACGTCGCGACTTTAGCCCTTATGACACCCGATCAAAACAGAAGAACAAATGGCGACTGCGCAGCGTGGGATCGGGGGCAACAACGATCGGATAGAAGGAGATTCCGGGCGACAGGAACCGATTCCCGCTGCCGGTAATATCCTATCGAATTCCTTTAGCCTCGCTCTCGTGTTCACAGGATTAGGTGACGGAATAAGGGGAGGAGCATTCAATTCTTCGGTCGGTCCCATATCTCTTTCTCTTTCTCTGTCTTTGTCTGTCTGTCTCTGTCTCTCTCTTTCTTTCTCTCTCTCTCTTTCTTTCTCTTTCTCTTTCTCTTTCTCTTTCTCTCTCTTTCTTTCTTTCTTTCTTTCTTTTCTCTCTTTCTCTCTCTCTTTCTCTCTCCCTCTCTCTCTCTCTCTCTCTCTCTCTCTCTCTCTCTCTCTCTCTCTCTCTCTCTCTCTCTCTCTCTCTCTTCTTTCTCTTTCTATCTATCTCTATCTATCTCCCTCTCTTCACTCTCTCTCTTCTCTCTTCACTCTCTCTCTCTCTCTCTCTCTCTCTCTATCTATCTATCTTTCTCTTTCTCTTTTTCTCTCTGACTATACATACATACAGACATACATACATATATAGATACATACATACATATATATATATACACACACATATGTGTATGTTTGTGTGAGTGTGTGTGTGTGTGTGTGTGTGTGTGTGTGTGTGTGTGTGTGTGTGTGTGTGTGTGTGTGTGTGTGTGTGTGTGTGTGTGTGTGTATGTATGTGTGTGCGTGTGTGTGTGTATGTTCAATAAACCACCACTACCTTCTATCTTCCTGTTCACGAAATGTAAACAATGCAGCGTCGACCACTTTCGCCTTGGCCCGGAGACAAAAGAGCGGCGCTACGGGGAGATTTACTTCATCAGCCGCCTTTTTGGGTCAGCTAATTTCTTTCCCTCGCTCTTTGTTAATTGGATAATGGGATGGGGCTGGGGGGGGAGGGAGAGACTGGTTCGTGGGGGAGGGGGAGAGGGGGGTGAGATCAGGGAGTACGGAGGGCGTGGGCGTGGGGAAAGGAGGGAGGAGAGGAGGAGGAGGAGGGAGGAGGAGGAGGAGGAGGTAGGAGGGGGAGGAGGAGGAGGGGGAGGAGGAGGAGGAGGAGGAGGAGGAGGAGGAGGAGGAGGAGGAGGAGATGGAGGAGGAGGAGGAGGAGGCTGGAGCTCAAAGACTCCGGGGTCCGTATCGATGTCCCGCAGATCCCAGCGAAGCGCGAGTTATGGGTTGAACTGCGACGCTTCTTGAGGGCTGCCTCGTGCGCAAGGCGTCGTGGGGACGAGTTTGCAGATTGATTGACTGATATAGGTATATATATATATATATATATATATATATATATATATATATATATATATATATATATATATATATATATATATATATATATATATGTTGTGTGTATATATGTATATACGAAAATTTCTGTTTTGTAGAGTAAAATGGACCAATAACCCCCCCCCCCTCCGTCCCCAATCTTCGGAAACTGGAGAAAAAAAATATGGTTTTAACCTTCGTAAAAGATACGATACTAACCTATGATATAAGGGTATTAATGAAGCGAAAAGAACTATGTGAATATATTTGAATTTGATAGATTTGAATAAGTCGCTAAAACATATTGGGAGTTTTGACGCAAAAAAAAAGTAATTATGATGATAATAGTAGTAGTAATAGTAGTAGTAGTAATAATAATGATAATGATAATAGTAATAATGATGTTGATAATGATAGTAATGATAATAATGACAATGAAAAAAAAATAATAGTAATAATAAAAAATATGATGGTAATACTAATAATAGCAATGGCAGCAATACTACTACTGCTACTACTAATAATGATATTAAAGAATAGATAAAGTAATTAGAAATATAGAAATAAAAATTCTTCCCTGTCCTTTTCGTATTTTCAAGGAGATCCATAATTGAGATGGAGAAAGAAGAAGACAAAAGTGGTCGATAAAAAATGATCTGTCAATTTTTTTTTTCTTTTTCCTATGATGTGGTCTAATATAATGGTTATTATTTGATATTAGAAACAAAAGCCGCCTTTCTGTTATTCTTAACTTCAAAGGGGATGTTTTCTTTATGAAAGGGTATGGGTTGGATGTATGGTGGCTGAAACCTTTTACTTTTTATATAGTTCTCTCTTCTCTTTTCTTTTTCTCATCTCTTCTCTTTTTCTCCCTCACTATCTATCTATCTATCTCTCTTTCTCTATCTTCTCTTCACTTCTCTCTATCTCTTTCTCTCTCTCTCTCTACTCTTCTCTTGTCTTCTCTTCTCTTCTCTCTCTCTCCCCCCCCCATCTCTCTCCTTCACTCTCCCTCTCACCCTCTAATTTCCCTCGGTGAATAACGCCCCTTCCTCTCTCTCTCCTTCTTTTCAGGAAACGTGTTCGTGATCGCCGCCATCTTGCTCGAGAGGAACCTTCAACAAGTTGCAAATTTCCTGATCGTGTCCTTGGCGGTGGCCGACCTGATGGTGGCCTGTCTCGTCATGCCCCTCGGCGCCGTGTATGCGGTGAGTGCGGGGGTCGTTTTGCAGGGGGGGGGGGGTGTACGTAAGGGCGTTTGCACAATGTATATGGATATGTGTATGTACGTGTATATTCATGTATATATACACAAACACATACATATACATATACATACACATACATACACATACGTACACACACGCACACGCACGCACACACAGAAACGCAGAAACACAGCCACACACACACACACACATATATATACACATATGTATGTGTGTATGTATGTGTGTGTGTATGGCTGTGTCTCTCTGTGTGTATGTGTATGCATGCATGTCTGTAAACATGCGCCCATTTAAAAGCATGCATCCCCCTCATTTCTCCCCAAATAGGAGGATCCATTATATACTCTCCAAAGAGTTTCACAGCAATTTGAGACTGCAAACGCAACTTCACGGAAACTGATTCTCATCAAGTCTTCTTGGAAGAGTTTTCTTGTTAACCTTCTTTTTTTGTTATTTTTTTAGAATCATTTTTTTCGTTTTTTTTGTGACTATCCTTTTGTGTGTATGCAAGAAGTTCAGCAGGAAAGAATACACGGTAGGAGGAAGATATCCTAGAACGGAAGATGGAAAAATGAACGAAAAAGGAAAGAAATTAAGAAGGAAGAATAATAATATAAATTTGATTTTTTTTTTCTTTTTTTTTATATCTGTGAAATTGCGAAGCGTTATGAAATGCTGGAGATATCTGGCAAAAAGCTCGTCAGAAAACTTTTAATGAGAGGGACAATCAACTCGGAAAACTATGCTCATCACTGTATTAGAGAGAGAGAGAGAGAGAGAGAGAGAGAGAGAGAGAGAGAGAGAGAGAGAGAGAGAGAGAGAGAGAGAGAGAGAGAAGAGAGAGAGAGAGAGAAGGGAAGGACATAGAAAGATAGAGAGAGAGAAGGGGGAAGGAAGGGAAGGAAATAGATAGGTAGATAGATAGAGAGAGAGAGATTCGGATTCATAAGTTTGTTTACCAAAAATTCATATACAATATTCACGGATTACATGGTAACTGGTAAAGCTGTCTTCTGGGCAACGCTCCCTAGAAGACGTGATGCTTAAGTGCTATTAAGTGCAAAGTGGTTAATCACAACAGTTAAATATACACATGATTCAGACTACGGAGTTAATCACGAAATACACAAAGAAAATAAACATAAGGAAGGCAAGGAGAGAGATATATATAGAGAGATAGATAGGTAGAGAGAGAGAGAGAGAGAGAGAGAGAGAGAGAGAGAGAGAGAGAGAGAGAGAGAGAGAGAGAGAGAGAGAGAGAGAGAGAGAGAGAGAGAGAGAGAGAGAGAGAGAGAGAGAGAGAGAGAGAGAGAGAGAGAGAGAGAGAGAGAGAGAGAGAGAGAGAGAGAGAGAGAGAGAGAGAGAGAAAGGTGAAGGGAGGGAATGAGATAGAGAGAAAGAGAGAGATAGGAGGTGAAGGGACGGAAGGAGAGAGATAGATGGGGGGGGGGGAGAAAAAGGGGGAGGGAGGAAGCAGGCAAGAGGAAGAGAAGGGGGAGGCTGGGAGAAAACAAGAAGGAGACAGACAGACAGACATAAATCGAGAAAGAAAAAATTCAGACTCCACCATCTAAAAAAAAAAAAAAAAAGTTGGAGCATAACCTCGAGCGGACACACTCACACGCTCGCCGAACTTTTAACGATTGCAAGTTTATAATGAGCATGGCCTGACTACTCATCACATGTCTCGGTAATGAGCATATCTCGTCGGTAGCGATTGCGTCATCGGTTTACGAATGGGTCAGTCATTGATTCCCTGATGTATGTGTTTTTTTTTACGTAAGAGTTGTCCATCGTGTATGTAACTGTATGTAAATTTCTACACGTTTTATTTGTTTATTTATTTATTTATTTGTGCGAATTTGTATCAGTTTTTGTTGTTCATTAATGTATAGGAATAACGTAGTGTGTTGTGGAATTCTGTTAACAGTTGGTCTGTGTCATGATGATTATCGTAATAGTAATGGTAACTGTAGTAACAATCATGGTGGTTAGTATAATGATGTTTGTAGTAGTATAGTGTTGATAATAAGCAATATTGATAATAACAATAGTAATGATAGTGGTTGTGATAGTTATAGTAGTTAAATGTTGATTCTAGTGCTAATAAAAATTATACTATGATTAAATTATACTATGAGATAATGATAAGGACAATGATGATGATAGTGAGTGATAGCAATAATGCTGAGAATAATGGTACTGACATTGACTATGGCAATGGTAACGATAACAATAATGATAATGGTAATGGTAATGGCAACGATAATAATAATAATAAATAGCAATAAAGCTAATGATGACAATGATTATAATGCTTGTAATAATATTGATGATAATTAATGGTAATGATAATTATATCTTTTTGTGGCTGTGTTTTTTTATTATCATTATATATGCCATGATATAGAAATTATTTAATTAATAATCGCCTCGTCCTGCTAGTAAAACGTGGAAAGTAGTTATTTCACTGAAGAATTATTTTAGAATGTTTAATTATCTTTACGTTTTCGGAGGGACACAAACATTATGGATATTCGCATTTATTATAGGAAAAAAAAGTTCTCAGAAGAGTATTAGACAATAATAATAATGATGAGAAGAAGAATAGTAGTAATAATGTTTAAGATAATGATGATGATAATAATAAAATGATAATAATAATAATAATGATAATAATAATAATGATAATAAAATTAATAATAATAATAATAATAATATTGATAATAATGATAATAATAATGATGATGATAATGATAATAATGATAATAGTATCCTCGCCAATTTAATGTGGAGTATTTAATGTTAGATTATTAAATGGAATGTATGAAATGTAAGACAGTACGATGGGTAATTTTACTATTAATGTTATCAATCACTCGAGATATAAGGTAATCATAATCATCATTTCAGTAACCTCTATTCACGCATTCACGCCTCCACCTTCGTCTTCACGAATACACGCCCGCACACCCACGGGCGCCCGCAAACACTAGACGTAAATATTAGTGAACGCAAACACTGTTCCGAGGCGTTGTGACGTCATAGGCTGCAAGGATTCTCAATAAAGAATTCTTGTTTGTTCTCTCTCTCTCGTCCGAATCTTTGGAAATGGCACACTTGGGAGCCGAAGTCTGGGCCAGGGTGTGGGCAGCTTTATTTTTTTTTTCTCGCTGTGAGTGCCAGTGAGTGCCACTTCTTCCCTTCGGTCTTGGAGGATGAGGAACAAGACACCTCTTAGTGCCAACTTGGAATGCTTCGTTCTTGCGTGAACTCTGTCTCCCCTTTTCTATATTTTTTTTTCTGTTGTTATGATTTATTTATTTCTGCTTTTCCTACTTTTCTGTCTGACTATCTCTCTCTCTCTCTCTCTCTCTCTCTCTCTCTCTCTCTCTCTCTCTCTCTCTCTCTCTCTCTCTCTCTCTCTCTCTCTCTTCGTTCCTTCCTTCGTCCCTCCCTCCTCCTCCCTCCCTCCCTCCCTCTCCCATCTACCCTCTGTCTTTCATCCTTTCCTCCCCTCCCCCTCCCACGTCCCCTCCTTCCCCTTCCGCCCCCCCCCCCCCCCCCACCCTCTTTCTTCCTAAGCCAGCAAAAGTCCACAAACAGGGACATTTTCACCTCCTTTGAAATAATATCTGGATTTTTCTTTGTCTTTTTCTTCTTCATTTCTTTTTCTACAATTGTGAAACTTTTCACAAAAAAAGGGAAAGAATTTCTTGTTGCTGACGACGCAGTGTTTCGCTCCCCCCCTCCCCCCACTCCCCCGAGTAGCAAGTCAGAGGCGATAAGAGAGATAAGAACTTGAAGATATCCCGCCCACCATCTTGACTTACGGGCGGGAAGGGGGGGGGGGAAGCCCCCCTTCATGTTGCCCTCTTAGAGTTCCCTTCTTTTTACGTTTATCAAATTTGTATTTCTGTTTATAGGTTTATTCATCGTTTT
>NC_091552.1:9089230-9091730 GCF_042767895.1 Penaeus vannamei
TGTACTGTATTTATTTGTGTTTGTGTGTGAGAGAGAGTGTGTGAGTGTATGTGTATGTTTGTGTGTGTGTGGGTGCGTGTACTGTATTTATTTGTGTTTGTGTGTGAGTGTATGTGTATGTTTGTGTGTGTGTGTGGGCGCGTGTACTGTATTTATTTGTGTTTTGTGTGAGAGAGAGTGTGAGTGCAAGTGTTTTTGTGTGTGGGTGGGTGCGTGTACTGTATTTATTTGTGTTTGTGTGTGAGAGAGAGTGCAGGAGTGTATGTGTATGTTTGTGTGTGTGTGTGGGCGCGTGTGCTGTATTTATTTGTGTTTGTGGTGTGAGAGAGAGAGTGTGCAGAGTGTATGTGTATGTTTGTGTGTGTGTGGGTGCGTGTACTGTTATTTATTTGTATGCTTGTGTGTGAGAGAGAGTGTGTGAGTGTATGTGTTTGTGTGTGGGTGAGTTTACGTGTACTGTATATATTTGTGTTTGTGTGTGAGAGAGAGTGTGTGAGTGTATGTGTATGTTTGTGTGTGTGTGGGCGCGTGTACTGTATTTATTTGTGTTTGTGTGTGAGAGAGAGTGTGTGAGTGTATGTGTACGTTTGTGTGTGGGTGGGTGCGTGTACTGTATTTATTTGTGTTTGTGTGTGAGAGAGAGTGTGTGAGTGTATGTGTATGTTTGTGTGTGTGTGTGGGCGCGTGTGCTGTATTTATTTGTGTTTGTGTGTGAGAGAGAGTGTGTGAGTGTATGTGTTTGTGTGTGGGTGGGTGCGTGTACTGTATTTATTTGTGTTTGTGTGTGAGAGAGAGGTGTGTGAAGTGTATGTATGTTTGTGTGTGTGTGTGGGCGCGTGTGCTGTATTTATTTGTGTTCTGTGTGTGAGAGAGAGTGTGTGAGTGTACGTGTGTATGTTTGTGTGTGTGTGTGGGCGCGTGTACTGGATTTATTTGTGTTTGTGTGTGAGAGAGAGTGCGGAGTGTATGTGTATGTTTGTGTGTGTGTGGGCATGTGTACTGTATTTATTTGTGTTTGTGGCTGTGAGAGAGAGTGTGTGAGTGTATGTAATGTTTGTGTGTAGGTGGAATTGCGTGTACTGTATTTATTTGTGTTTGTGTGTGAGAGAGAGTGTGTGAGTGTATGTGTATGTTTGTGTGTAGGTGGGTGCGTGTACTGTATTTATTTGTGTTTGTGTGTGAGAGAGTGTGTGTGAGTGTATGTGTATGTTTGTGTGTGTGTATGTCTGTGTGTGTGTAAGTGTGTATGTGTATGTGTGCTTGTACTGTATTCTTTTTGTATGTATGTGTGTGTGAGAGCGAGAGAGCGAGAGATAGAGATAGAGATAGAGATAGAGATAGAGATAGAGATAGAGATAGAGATAGAGATAGAGATAGAGAGAGAGAGAGAGAGAGAGAGAGAGAGAGAGAGAGAGAGAGAGAGAGAGAGAGAGAGAGAGACAGCCTGAGGGAGCCTTTTGTCTCTTTTCGGCCCCAATTATGCTGTATCGCTTTCTCCTGGGTGATTCCATTGACACAGGAGAAAAAAAAAACTTTGAACGCGAAATATTTACTATTTTTATTCACTTTTTTTCTCTCTCTCTCCTGAAAGAATTTCTAACTCTACATAGCCATTGGTAGTAGTAAAGGTCCTACCCCCCAAAAAAAAAGGAATAAAAAAATATATGTATATATATATATATATATATATATATATATATGTATATATATATATATATATATATATCGGGATTCTTTTCAGTATCAGATTCAGTTCAGTGTACCTTGTAAAAAAAAAAAGTAATAATAATAATGATGATAATGATGATGATAATAATAATAGTAAAAAGAAAAAAGATATATATTACGTAATTGGAAATCCCCTGCCACTTCATTGCTCTACCAGATAAGGCTATTTCTGCACATGCAATAATTTATGCGCTGCCGGCACCAAGGATTCTGATGTCAACAAAAGAGAGGCGGGTGCATTTTGTTTGGAAAAATGGAGAACAGTGATTATCATATTCTATGCCCCTTTTCTTTCATTTCAAACGCCGTACTAAAAAAAGGGAAAATAAAAATAAAAAACAATGGATCTGGAGGCCGTCTTTTATTCTTTTTCTTTCTTTCTTTTTGTTCTGAAGTTTTAAGCGTGATTTCCTATCCGTTTCACTCTGGTTCCCTCTTTGTTTCATGTTTCTTTTTTTTTTCTTTTTTCTTTTGTTGCGCATAAAATTGTTGCCATCAGTCAGTCCTCAAAGTATATCCTATTCACGGCAACTCTCTTCTCTCTTCTTCTTTCTCTCTGTTTATCACTTCTCCCTTAATCTCCCTTCGTTTCTCTCCTTTCTTCTTCTCTCTTCTCCCTTCCTTTCTCTCTCCCCTTCTTTCCTTTCCTCCCTTTTTCTCTCTTCTTTTTCCCCTATATCTCCCCTTCTCTCCGCTCTTTCTCCTTCTTCCCACTTCTCCCTTCTCTCCTTTCTCCCTCACTCCCCCTCTTCTCTCACTCTCCCTCCTCCCC
>NC_091552.1:9106730-9109230 GCF_042767895.1 Penaeus vannamei
ATTCTTCTGTTGTGTGTGCAAAATATTTTAATGGTAATAGAAATCTTTGCAACCATTAATATTATATTCAACAAGTCAATAATAATGAACATATGGCATATCATTCTCTAAATCCTACCAATAAATATAATAATTCATACAAGCAATATTCTCTACTAACTTAACTTATTTTAAGGCAAACTCTCTACCCACCATTTTCCTTCTAATTATAAATCAAAAATCTTAATAAACAAAATAAAAATATACATGAGACAGAATCAAGACCTTCAGACCCAGTCTATCAATATTCTTTCCATGATTTTACTTGGACATAAACCAATCATTCCCTTTTCTTAAATCTTTACAATTTCCTCTCATACACTTCCCTCTAATAAATAATTTCCTTCTCATTCTATTCATTGATAGCACCGGAACTGTCACCTACGACTAATTCCTTTGTTGTATCCATGGACCATTAAGATAACAAAATAACTAATTTATATTCTTTAGCAACAAAGCATTATGGCGTGTTGTTCTCGACTTATTTTCTCAATCATTTCTGTCTCTCTCTTTCTCTCTGTACGGGAGGAAGGCAAGGACTCGTCTCAACTATCATAAATCAGTATAAAGGAATTTAACAATTACGTTAATACACTTATCAAGTATTACAATCTACAATGTCAGGGTAAAACACGACTTTAAATACTAGCATTTAACATAACTCTGTACTCTCTCTGTACAGGAGGAAGGAAAGGACTCGTCTGACAAGAAATCGTCAAAATAACGAACTTATTGCTTTCTCCCAAACGTAAACAAACCATATATAAATAATTATTATAAATTACTCTATTTGTTATAACACTAATTTTGCTATATTGTTATGCCTTTAGAAATTTAAAAATATGTAAACAAATGTTTCAGTGGCGTATATAAATGTCAAATAAATAATGATCTCGACTTATATATGTATATGTAAGTGTATATATATATATATATATATATATATATATATATATATATATATATGTATACATGTATGTATGTATGTATGTATATATTTATTTATTCATTTATATGAATATATATATATGTATACATATATATACATATATATATATATATATATATATATATATACATATATATACATATTATATATATATATATATATATATATATATATATATATATATATACATATTATATATATATACATATATATACATATTATATATATATACATATATATATAAATATTATATATATATATACATATTATATATATATATATATATATATATATATATATTATATATACACACACACATAAAGACACACACACACACAAATATTTATATATATATATATATATATATATATATATATATATATATATATATATATATATATATTTGTTTATTTATATTTATATTTATATGTATATGACTGTATGTGTGTGTGTGTGTGTGTTTGTTTATATGTATCTATTTATGTACACACACACACACACATATATATAGACACACACACACGGACACACACATATATATGTACTTATGTATATATCTATGTCTGCATATGTATATATCTATGTCTGCATATGTATATATGTGTGCACACACACACACGGATATTTGGTGTTTGTATATGCTTACACATACATATATACATGTAGCCTCCACCATACAAAAAACATTACTTACAAAGACATTTCAATTACGTTATTGTCAAATTTCTCTCTTTCCTCTCATCCGTTAACCCTCTCTGAGTTGACAGCAATTTGGGAAATAAAAAATATAGAGTTAAAAAAGAAAATACATTGTCATTTCGAGTTTTTTTCGCCCTCGCCGTCCGTTACCTTCGCTAACAACGGGCTTTGCGGCCTAAAACGACGAGCGGCAGGGGAGTGGGTGCCTCTCGAGATGGCAACGTGACGCAAAACCGTGACGCAGATGGGCAGCCCGGAAGTGCCACTGTCTCTCGCCTGTGTGTGGTTGTGCGGGTTTTTGTGTCGGGGTGTGTGTGTTTGTTTGTTTGTGTGTGCGGGGGGCGTTTGTTTGTTTGTGTGTGGGCGTTTGTTTAAGTGTGTGTTACTATGTTTGTGTCTCGGTGTATGTTTGTTTGGTTGTTTGTTTAAATGTATGAGTTCCTTTGTTTGTGTGTCGGTGTATGTGTTTTTTGTTTATGTGTGTGCTACGTTTGTTTCAGTAAATGTATGTTTGTTTGTATAAATGTATATGTTCCTTTGTTTGTGTGTCGGTGTATGTGTTTGTCTGTTTATGTGCGTGTGTTACTTTGTGTCTCGGTGTTTGTTCCTTTGTTTGTACCTCGGTGTATGTGTGTGTGTGTTTGTTTGTTATGTGTGAGCTAATTGTTTGTCTGTTTATATGTGTTTGTAGGTTTGTATTGTGAGTGAATGTGCATAGAATGAAAACAGGAGGAAAAATAAAGATAAAATTCTCGAAGACAAAGGAGAGACAGAACCATGTCGTTTTTTTCGTGGAAATAATGATGCGAGAGA
>NC_091552.1:9111730-9114230 GCF_042767895.1 Penaeus vannamei
ACACGCGCGCGCGCGCGCACACACACACACACACACACACACACACACACACACACACACACACACACACACACACACACACACACACACACACACACACACACATATATATGCTTTTATATATCCATGTATTTGTTTGTTTTCTGTTGTTTGTTGATTTATTTGTTCATGTATGTGTTTGCTTGTCTGTTATTTGTGTTTATTTCATTCTTTACACAATATTATTATTTTTTTTTTTTTATATATAATACGTTTTGATATTCCAGCAGAACCTAATAAACTTATTCTAACTCTCCCGTTTTCACACTTTCCTATGCACAGCAATACGTTGAAAAGGAAATAAAATGGAACAAAGAACACACGAAATCCACGAATATTAAGAAAAAAAAAAGAAAAACATTATTTTACACGCTCATTTGAATATTCCTCGATTAATCCTGTATCTAAGCGTCACACATCGCCAATTCAGAGTGCATGATATTGCGTTTTTTTAGCATGTACTTCAGTGAGCTATTTCCAAGATTTTTGTTTTGTTTTGTGGTTTATATTTTCTGATATGTGGTTTTATTAATTTTATTGTTATTCTTATTATTGTTATTATTATTATTATTATTATTATTATTATTATTATTAGTAGTAGTAGTAGTAGTAGTAGTAGTAGTAGTATCATTATTAATATTATTATTATTATTATTATCATTATTATTATCATTATCATTATCATTATTATTATAATTATCATTATCATTTTTGTTGTTGTTGTTATTGCTATAATAACTATCATTATCATTATTATTATCATCATTTCCATTACCATTATTATTATCATCATTTCCATTACCATTATTATTATCATCATTTCCATTACCATTATTATGCATACATACATATGTATTTATATTTTCTTTCGTTCTTTTCAATTCTATTCTTTTCTATTTTCTCTTCTATTTTATTCTCTCCCTCTCCTACTCCTTTTTCTCCTGCAGCACCCTCAGGCCCGGTTATTTTCCCCCACGCTCGCCGATGTTCTCCCCTAGTACAGCAGTGTCTGTACTGTGATGCACTTCTAGCCCGTTTTCCCCCGTCCACGTTAATATTTTCCCCCACCGCTGAAGTGTCCATCATGTGTAACGCTTTCAGGCTCTGTCTTCCCCTGCTGACGTTGTTTTTCTCCCCTGCCATCATCCCACAGAGTCCGTTTTTTCCCCTGCACTGGTTATTTTCCCCTACTATCAAATAGTGCCCATTTTAGGCAGCAACACCCACAGATTTCGTTATTTCCCCCGCTTTCATATTCCCGCCTTACCGCCATCTCTAAAACTCCGTCCTTTTCTCCGCTAATGATGCTTTTTTCCCCCACCATCTGAGTGGCCATCTTGAGCAGCATCGCCCTAAAACCCCGTAATTTCCCCCGTCAGCTTAATATTTTCCCCCGCACGTTGGAATGTCCATCTCGTGTTTTCGTGCTCCGTCATTTTCCCCTGCTGACGTTGCTATTCTCCCCCGACGTCGGAGTTTTCATCTTATATAGCGACATGCAAAAAAACCGTAATTTCCCCCGCCAGCCTAATATTCTCCCCTCAATATTCTCTAGTGCAACATCCTCCGTCACCGTCATTTTCCCCGCTAACGTTGTTATCCTCCCCCACCGCCAGAGAGCCTCTCTAGTGCAACAACACCCATATTCCCCGCCACTTCCCCCAGCACATATTAATATTCTTCCCTAAAATCAGACTGCCCAGGCCCGGCAGGCCCCTAAATACCCCTACACCCCTAAATATTCTCCCCCGCCACCGGTTGTCCATCTTGCGCGGCGCCTCCAGACCTCGTCATTTCCCCCCATCCACGCTAATATTCTCCCCCGCCGGCGTCTTGTCTCCCCAGTGTCACCCAGACTCCTGTAATTTCCGGCGCGCGCCGAGGGGGGGCGATAGAAAATCGGAAATTTCAATTCCCTCCCAGCCCCTGAACCAGAAAAATAGGTTAATTAAGTGTGAAATGAAAACCTGAACCCATATTTATTCAGAGCCTCTTGGGGGCGCAGACAATGAGATCCGATGGTAAAAATGGGACACTTTCCGAGCCGAAGATGGGGGTCGATCCTGCTATTGGGGGAGGAATTTAGCGCTTGTGATGCAAAAGGTGTATAAGCGACCTCTAATGAGTTTAAGCAATTTATCCTCGCCTTTGGAGGTAATTAGCGAGTGAGTTTAAGAAGCCGGTGCGATTGCCAATAGAAGGCTGCCTCGCCCGGTCGTGTCGCTTGGGTCGTCGAGGTTTGTTGGGTCGTTCGGCTGTTTACGGGGCTTTTCGGTCTCCCGGTGTTCGAGTTTTTATCGGGTTGTTTGTGTGTTGTTTTGTTGTATTTCACTCTGTTTGTGTCGATGTTTGTCTTTCTTTCTCTCTCTCTCTTTCTTTCTTTATCTGTCTCTGTCTCTGTCTCTGTCTCTCTCTCTCTCTCTCTCTCTCGCTCTCTCTCTCTCTCTCTCTCTCTCTCTCT
>NC_091552.1:9156730-9159230 GCF_042767895.1 Penaeus vannamei
GACCTCCCGCAAGGAGCTTCACGACCCGTGTAACTGTGTAGTTGTCACCCACTTGTTGATATACCATGCTGTGACCTAAGTCTCAGGCGGCGCTTGACCTCGTGGGCCGTGTGCCAGGGGTTGTGGCGTCGGTCCTCTGCCTCAGGTCGTAGTCGTTTTTGGTTCGTGACCTCTGTGACCTGGCCAGAAGGGTGAGGGCATGCGACCTTCGCCTAGGGCCAGGATCCAACCCAGAGAAGGTCACAGGCTGCTAGAATGTACATGTTAATAAAGGCCACTGTAACACGCTGACTTTCTTTGGACCTTATTTTAACTATTGGGTCCTATACAAGGGATTCAGTTTAAGGACCTATTTAATATGCATCTAGGAATCTGAATTTGCATCTATGATATTTGAACAAATTCATTTACTTATTATAAGCATATATGCTTCCATACGTAAATATATACAAACGTTTTTTTCTCCCTCTCTCTATTCACACACACACACACATATATAAACAATCTATAATCTGATAATGAAAGTTCCCTTATCAGATTTGGTGCAAATATGGGATATGATCATACCAAATGTATGCAATATTGCAAATAGGAAAAATACACCATTATAAAAAAAATACAACAGACGAAAATAGATTCTTTTAGGATGGACTTCATGAGATTTGAAAATATCTAGTTTTACACGAATGTTTTCTCAAAATGTGAATGTTAGAGGCATTTTTGAGTAGAAGTGGGCAAATGTCTATCTGGAGCGGTTTTTCGTGCTGAATACGAATATTTTGTTTGCCGAGGCTGAAAATCCCTAATAGGTCAGTAATCTAGGTCAAAGGCCATTAAGTGCAAACTTTATATTTTTTTTTTTGCAAAAATGGTTCATTGGATATTCTTCATACAAATATGTAAAGGATTTTTTTTAATATATTGAAGAAGAAATTCTATACTGGTCATCAAAATTTGAAAATTAAAGGGAAACCTGAAGAAGATTTGAACTTTTATGGCAAATATCTCCTTAACGATGAGACTTTTGATATTTTATGACACGGCCGCGTTCCTTTTGTTTCAAACATTAAAAAGTGTAGTAAAATAGGTTTTTCTTTTACATTAGTTTGAAATCATGGTATGTGAGAACAATTTTGAAATCTTTCATATACCAAAGCTTTCATAATTAGTCATATAATTAAGGAAAGGTCAATGGGTACATTTTTTATATGTTTTTTTTTTTAAGAAATGCTTCAATTGAGTTTTCATTTTTTTTTTTAATAAACTCTACATAGGTCATTAGAATTTCCAAATTAAAAGTAAACCTGAAGCAGATTTGAGATTTTAAGACCTTCTAAGCGGCAAGAATTTTGATATTTTGTCACTGGGCTTCATTCCTTTTGTTTTATGCGGTAACAAATACGGTGAGACTCTTTCACACCAGAGACCATCTTTAATATCATCCGCATTCCAAAATTTTCTTAATTATCAGTATAATTGAGGGAAGATTAATGAGTGCAAATTTGCAGTTTGTAACGATCACGGAATTATGAATGAAAAATAGTTTTTTTCAGACCAAATACCATCTGATTAATTCTTAGTATATATGGTTTTACCAAAAATAAAAGCTGCAGACCCTATTGTTTGAAGAAATAACACCTAGCATGTCCCAATTCCGTACCCCTTGATACAAGCACATAGCCCATGTATGCATGCATACAAATTGTATAACCATGTACTGTAGTGTACTTTCACTCTCACTCAATTTGTGCGAGTGATTCTTGCCCCTTGTTAAATATGCAGACAAACAAAATGCACTTTCAACTGCATCAGCAATTCTGATGTGGAGGCATTTTGGCCTTAGCATAGGCCCTTGAATCGCTAAAATAATAGAAGGCTAATGAGACTAGGCCAGCTTCAGATAGAAGGCAGCACTTGATAGAAGAATTTGGAGGAACATTGGGTAGAAACTGAATGATGTCAAATACCTGATTCTGGAAGATTTTGTTGACATCTGTAAACTTGATCTCTCAAAATATTGAAAAGTGTGTTGCGTTTTTGTATGAAGACTGTCAAATAAAGCTATTAAAAAAGATAAATGAATAAATAAAAATAAAAAGAATGCACATTTAACTTCCCTTAATAGTACCCCTAATTATGAAAACTATGGACCATAAATGGTTTCAGAAATGATCACAGAATTCAAAACTAAAATACTGTAAAAAATCCTATTTTACTGCACTTTATACCGCTTGAAAACAAAAGGAACGCAGACCTGTTATAATATATTAAACGTCTTACCGTTCAGGAGATATTCACCATCAAAGCTCAAATCTTCTTGTTTTCCTTTAAATTTGAATTTTGGATGACTTGTGTACTTTATTCTTCAATATAAAAAATCTTTGTATGGAGAATATACAATAGAGCATTTTGCACTCATTGACCTTTGACCTTAATTACTGACCAAATTAGGCATTTTCTTTCAGCCTTGGCAAACAAAATATTCGTATTCAGCACGGAA
>NC_091552.1:9169230-9171730 GCF_042767895.1 Penaeus vannamei
TTTCACTCTTTCTTTCTCTTTCTCTTCTCTCTCTCCATATCTATCTATCTATCTGTTTATCTATCTATCTATCTATTTACCTATCTCTATATTTTTTCCTTCTCACCTCCCCTTTCTCTCTCTTATCTATCTATAACTTTCTGCTTCTTCGGAAAAAAATCATTAAAAAATTAAAGGCTTACCGAATTCCGTGTGCTTTTAATGTTAAATATTTCGTAATAGGCCTATAATCTCTTCGAATTTTAAATTGCTTATTGTGATTGCTTTTTATTGCATTTTCCTGCAAGTTTTATTTAATGATATTCATACTATTCATACAACGCCCAGTATTTCCATTAAAAGTTTAAATTGTTTTCTGTACATGATGCTATTTTAATATCGTAATGACTGCCTATAGAAAGAGAATTCAAGATGAATTCAATATCACACGTTTTGTCAGAGTTTGCTATTTCTGTCGTCATTTTCTGTCTGCAATTTCCTCTTCGGTTACTGATTTCTGATTGATTTCGCTTTACGTAACAACGAAATGTCTTGCTTTTGCTGTATATATAAAGTAAATCGATCTCGTGCATTATAATTTCCCTGGTATCTTCGGACTTTGTAAATATCCAACCTATTTTCTCTTTTCTCTTCTCTTAACCCTGAGTTATTGTTTCTCTCTACGCAAAAATATCCCTTTATTTCATTCATATATAAGAAATGAATAAAGTTAATCTCATACATCATAATTCTCGTAGTATGCAATCTTTTTGTTTCATTCTTCTACATGTTTGCCTCTTCCTCTTCTAGTAATGAACACTTCAAACGTTTTGAGCGAGGCAAGATTCGTTCAGTGATGCCAGACGCGTGGAAATGTTTTCTAAAAAGTTCAAATCATAACAGCCATTGGAGAGCAAATGAATGTCAAAACAACACACAACATACATACTCGGGTTTTAAAAGCAATCGAGAAGTATTCTCACCAACAATCTCGGAAGGAAATTACTTATGCACAAGTCGAATGCGGAGTTTATTTCACTGGCGGTTGGTAACAGTTTGAGCGCGCGTTTCAAAACAACTGACAAGCTAGCGCCGCATCAAGATGACAGAGTAGATAAATCTACCCTAACATCTTTACAAAGCGCAATATTTTCTCCTATAAACATATACAGTGCCTCTAAAACAGTGACACACTTCCGATTGGCATCCCTTACACACTCCTGACATCACTGAATTAGAATATAGGCCTACCCATTTCCATACATACGATTTTATGAAGTTGAAAATAATAGTCACCGAATATAATATCAACAGAATAAAGTCACTAGAATTTTTCAGACTTTTTCACTTACAATATTCTCTATTTCATTGAAAAATAGACATGTTCTCGATTGAGAGAGACGAGGAGTTTAAAAGTAAGAGATAAATTGTTCGTCTTATAATGATTTATGATTTATAGGAAGAAACCTTTCATTCCCATAATCTTTATTTTCTTCTCTTGTTTTCATTTAATTTCAATTGATTTGAATATCATTTTATGGGATTTACAGAATCAAGTACCATAAAAATGATTTCTCTAATAAAATATTAAGCGGAGTTCCTGGCCACGCCCGCATTCGAAGGCTTGTGACCAGTACGCTACGCGACCGACGCTGTTGCCATGGTGACGGAACGCCGCTTAAAATAACAAGCGTAAGTCTAGCCATCTACGGGGGTCACTTGAAAAAGCAATAAAAATTCTCAAGTTAGCAAGAAAAGGTCTCGAGATATTAGGCAAGAACTTCCCGTACTTAAAAGAAAGAAAGAAAGAAAAAATCTCTTGTATTCATATCAGAAATACATTTATGCGTAATTTTCATAGTTTGCAAGATTCTCCTTCTCTCACCATTTTTTCTACCAACCATTTCCTCTTCAGTAATCAAACTTAGGTTATGATTTCTTTCTCTTTATCTCTCTCTAAGGAAGATAATAAATGAATAAATAAATAAATAAATATATATATAATATAATAATATAATAATAATAATAATAATAATAATAATAATAATAATAATCTAAGAAACACTTACAAAATACAAAATATTCATAGTTTGCAATCTTCTCGCCCCCTCTTCTCACTTTATTGTTTACACTTTCACCTTCAAGTGAATAAATAAATAAATAAAGCAAAATCAGAAAGAAAACAAACAAGTAAATGAAAAATAAACAAAAATAACAATAATAAAAAAAAATCTTAGGGTTATGCTGTACACTTTCACCAGAAAATAAATAAATAAATAAATAAAGCAAAATCAAAAAGAAAACAAACAAGTAAATGAAAAAAATAATCAAAAATAATAATAATAAAAAAAAATCTTAGGGTTATGCTGTACACTTTCACCTGAAAATAGATAAATAAATAAATAAAGCAAAATCAAAAAGAAAACAAACAAGTAAATGAAAAAATAAACAAAAATAACAATAATAATAAAAAATCTTAGGGTTATGCTGTACACTTTCACCAGAAAATAAATAAATAAAT
>NC_091552.1:9174230-9176730 GCF_042767895.1 Penaeus vannamei
TGGAAAATGATAAATCCTGTTTGGTATTCACGCTAGACATTTATATAATTATTACAGTTGCAGGATATTTCCGAATGGACACACACACAGACAGACACACACACACACACACACACACACACACACACACACAGTGAAAGACAAAGAGAGACAGGGAAAGAGAAAGAGAGAGAAAATGCATAATAAAATACAAACAAATTACAGTCACAATAAAGAGTCCGTGTGTGTGTGTGTTTGTGTGTGTGCGGGGTGCGGTGATGGTGGGGGGGGGGGGGTCGTGTGTTAAAGACAAATACTCATACTTTCATTATTTATATTACCAATGATAACAACAATATCTATGAAACTCATTGGTAATCATGATAATAATGACGATAACAATAATAAGATTTATAAAAGTCAGCACTAGTAATTAAAGCAATAACAAGAAAAAATAGAGAGATAATGATGTTGAAATCTGTTAGGATTCGACATTTAATTAAGATGTATAATTTATAATTAAGTTGTCTCAGCTGACGAAGAAAACAAGATAGAATTGCCAACCTCACTGGAATGTCTATTCTTTATTTATTTATTTTTTCTAGGTATATTGATATAGCAAAATTTAATGTCAGAACTAGAAGAGTTATTCAAAATAATTATCTCCTTAATTACTTTATAAGTCTTTTTCTTTTGAAAGCATATTAATATATCAAAATGTAGTTGGAGGAACAGTAGAGTAAATCAAAATCCTTATCTAAGACATATGTAATTAGATTCCTTAATTTATATATATAAATTGTAGCAGCTCTGGTTATCAAAAATCATATTTTTACCCGTAAGTGATGTTTGTGAGAATGGACAAATCAATCAAGAGAAATGTCAAATCCAAAAGCCTTAAATTATTGTAATTGAGAACTACAGATGGATCCAGCAGACCGTTGTTTGTCGAAAAAAAATAAATTTTTTAATTTACCTGTTTATTTATCCATACAATTATTTCTTTTATCTATTACTTTTTTTTTTGGGGGGGGGGGTTATCCATGGGTATGGTAAAGGAATTGGTCGAAGGAGACATGTTGCATGTTGCAATAGAATCAAAGTAACATGAACAATAATCAAAGCTATGTAATAAAAAGGGATTGATAGTTTTATTGAACAGATAAATGTCCTTAGTGAATACATTTAATTATAGTTTGGGTCAGCACAGTTAATTAAATTTCCTTAAATATTCCTTATTGCTATTGAACTGATAAAAATATTTTGACGATGTCTATGAATAATAACGAAAAGAACTAGTTTATAGAAAATGGAGAGATGTCTAGGGGTGACTATTTCGAATCCATTTGCTTTTTTCTATGATATTAATTTTCCTGATTGTTTTTTATTCATATTTAGTAGAAGGGAGGTTGTAGAGTTTGCCTTAGGATCTAATTTAGGAACCGCAAATATGCCACCAAATTTAATATTATCACGACAAAAGAAAAAAAAACATTATAATGTGTCGCCTGCATAATTTTGTATGATTACATAGTAAAAGCCACCCTGCAAGCCTTATTAAGACACATGAAAGACAAGTAAACATATTTAGAGGGTTTTCTCAGGGTTTCTTTCAAACTCAAAACCCCGATGATGATGGCTACATTGAAAGAATATTCTTAGAATAAATGTTATTAGATTTTAAGAGCATATCGAAAGGCAGTTATTTATTTATTTATTTATTTGAGAAATTAAAGTTTTTAGCATATCAAAAAAAAAAAAAAAAAAAAATCCCTCGACGTATTAACAGCAGTGATTCAGAAAAGATTATTATTATAGTCTACGTAAAATTTTCCCAAACAATAACAAGGAAGACGAAGAGTATAGTAACATGTGTGAAAGGTTTCATCTATTTTTCGGAGGTTTATTATCAAATGGCATGCCAAATGCGACATTCCGCCTTGGCCTTATCATTCCACGTGCCACAAAACTATTATATTTTGCTGGATGCCAAACCTTATTGGGATACCTGGCAAAGAACATCCAAATATCTTAGCATACGCCAAAACTTTGTCCATATTCTATCAACCCCGATTTTCACATATACCAGCCAATAACTATAACAATCACTTCAAAACCTCTCTCTTTACTCACTAGCAGTCTTTCTAGTCTTACTACCATGAAAGTACATAACATAAGACTACATACCATAACTCCCATCTCCCCTTGGGCGGTCCCATTCCGATAAATGTTGGGAAGCAGCTCTTACCCGATACGTATTGGTCACTCTCGCCTATGCATTCTCATCTCATTCCACGTTCTGATCCACCTCTATTCTCTTCGTTCCTCCTTCAAGTCCCACTTATTCTGATATCCTGTCTCCGTTTTAGCGCAACATGTTCTCTCTCCCTTGACCCCCCCCCCCCCCGAACTCAACACCTCGGAATCTCTTTTTTTCGTTTTACTTATTCTTTCTCAGACGCATGAATTATCCTCCATTTGGTCTAATTGTCCTTCGCTAATAAATCCTTTTCCCTTTTAC
>NC_091552.1:9184230-9191730 GCF_042767895.1 Penaeus vannamei
ACGATGAAGAGGATGAAAATAAAGATAAGTAATAAAATCTACAGCAAAAAATCACACCAATCCATTCAAAAACCATTCACTGAAAAGCAGGAGACGAAAGGGCAAGAGAGTGAGTGAAGTGAAGCGGTGTAGGGGGGAGTGGAGGGTAGTGTGGAGGGGGGGGTATTTAGAAGGGTGGTGGCAGCCTCTCACCACTGCACGAGGGGGTGGGGGGTAGTGGGTAGGGGGGGACTAGACGGGTGGTGGCAGCCTCTCACCTCCACACGAGGGGGTAGGGGGTAGGGGGGATTAGACAGGTGGTGGCAGCCTCCCGCCTCCACACGAGAGGGGGGGGGGTTGGGGGGATTAGACGGGTGGTGGCAGCCTCTCACCTCCACACGAGGGGGTGGGGGGTAGTGGGAAGGGGGGGGGTCGGAAGGGTGGTAGCAGCCTCCCACCTCCACACGAGGGGGTAGGGGGTAGGGGGGATTAGACGGGTGGTGGCAGCTCCTCACTTCCACACGAGGGGGTAGGGGGGTAGGGGGGCATTAGGAGGGTGGTGGCAGCCCTCCTACTAGGTACCAGACCACTTAGGCGACGGCGGGGAGGCAAATTGGTCTGAGACCCATCAAAGGAGAGCCGGGTGGGAGATCGGGTGACGTTTCAGCCTGGAGATAAGAAGAACTAATCAAGACTGAGAGTTCATAGCGATCTGAACGTTCCCTCTGTCTGTTTCTCTCCCATTTATCCGTGTCTGTTTCTCTCTCTTCCTCTTTGTTTCTTTTCTTTTTTTTCCTCTTGTCTGGGTCTGTGTTTTCTCTGCTTTTGTTTTTTTCTTTCTTTTCTCTCCTCGCTGTGTCTGTCTCAGTCTCTTTCTCCTCTATGTCTGTTTCTTTTGTTTTACCTGTATCCATTTCTCTTTTGTGTCTGTTTCTCACTTTTCATCTTTGTTTATTTTTCTCTCTTCCTCTTGCCTCTTTCTCTGCTCTTTTTTTCTTTCTTTCTCTCTTCCTCTTGCCTCTTTCTTTGTTTGCTCTCTTTTTTTCTTTCTTTCTCTCATCTCAGTCTGTTTCTCTTGTTTTCTCAGTATCTGTTTCTCTCTCTGTTGTGTCTATTTCTCTTCCTCTTTGCTTATTTTTCTCTCTTTTTCCTCTTGCCTGTTTACATGTTTTCTGTCTCTGTTTTTGTTCTTTCTTACTTTGTTTATTTTTCTCTCTTCTTTGTGTTTGTCTCTTTCTTCTCTCTTGTTTTCTCTGTATCTGTTTCTCTCTCTTTCTGCACTGTCTCTTTCTCTTTTTATCTCTTGTCTGTTACATTCACTTTCCCTGTCTCTGTCTTTCTATTTTTCTGTTTCTCTTTATTCATGTCGATTTATATCTCTATTTCCTCTGTGTCTGTTCTCATTCTTTCCTGTGGTCTCTTGTTTGTTTCTTTCTATGCCATCCTGTTTGTCTGTCTACACACAGACACACACACACACATATTTATATATCTGCGTGTGCTTGTGTGCGTGTATATTATATTTTCAGTATCATTATTATCATTAATATTACACAGGCTACCATTCCTTTGTAGGCCTCCCTCAAATCTTCTATCAAGGGCTGGTTTGGCGGTGGCTCCCTTGCCTCATCAACCGCGGTCTAGCTTCATCTTGCCCCAAAACTTGACATCTAACACCTACTCTTGACCTCACAAGACAATGCGATGTTTTCTCGTTGTGAGAACGGGCTTGAGGCAGTAGACGGGAAGCAGGCGGTCGACTGTTGGAGCACTATAACACACACACACACAACTACGCACACACACACACACACACTTACACACACGCATGCACGCACACGCACTCACACACACATGCACACACACACACACACACACACACACACACAGTCATCTAAAAGAGAAAGAACACGTCGTCAAATTCATTCACATATCTCCACACATATTCGCTCAACTCCAGCACATCAGTGATATTATCCTCCCTTGGCAGAGGCGCCGTGACAGAGGTTAAGGCCATTGTTCACATGTCTGTCGTCGGCCTAAGTCAATAAAACCCTCAGCGCTTGTCGGGCTTGCTCAGTCGGTGTTTTAGAGCAGGAGGCGGAGGAGGTGGAGAAGGCGGTGGAGGAGGTGGTGAAGGCCTTGGAGGAGGCGGAGGAGGTGGAGAAGGCGGTGGAGGAGGTGGTGAAGGCCTTGGAGGAGGCGGAGGAGGTGGAGAAAGCGGTGGAGGAGGCGATGAAGGCCTTGGAGGAGGCGGAGGAGGTGGAGAAGGCGATGGAGGAGGTGGTGAAGGCCTTGGAGGAGGCGGAGGAGGTGGAGAAGGCGGTGGAGGGCGGAGGAGAGGGAGCGGTGGAGGAGGCGATGAACGCCTTGGAGGAGGCGGAGGAGGAGAGGAGGGAGATTGGTTAGGTTGGGGGGGTAGGGAGGGAAGGAGAGAAGGAGGGACGGAGGGAGGAGGGAGGGGGTCGCAGAATCACTCGACAAAAATACGAAATATGAAATACGGCTTCTGTGTCCCGTCTGCCCCCAATCCAATAACCGAAGGCCCATTCCGAATGACAATATATCATAATTAGATTTTCCGGAGGTTCGCCATAGCTGAAGGGAGGAAGAGGGGAGGAGGAAGGGTGGTAGAGAGGAGGTGGAGGGGCTGGGGAAGCAAGAGAAAAAAGGGTTACCGTGCCCCCAATCCCCCTTCTCCCCCCTCTCTCTCTTCCGCTATGCCCGGAGCAAGACCTAACCCAACTTTGCTCGCCAAAAGAAAGATTATCAGTCGCTTCAAAAGAGCGTCGAGGCCCGAGTCACTCAAGGGCGATCGACCCATTCAAATTAGACGAGCTGTTTGAAGGCAAGTGGCTCTCGTCGACGAATAGATTAGCATTGTTGGAATCATATCAGTCGGCGCGAGACAAATCCTCGAGGTGGATATCCGCATTATTAGCATATCGTAACCTTTATCCCTCTACCGTCTCCCCCTAAGATATATATTTTATTAATTTCTATCTCCCTCTGATTTTAATTCATGTGATTTGAAAAAAAAAAAGACAATGAAACGGAAGCCTTTTTTTTCTCTTGTTCTGCGTTCCAGTAATTTCACTCTTGGCTGAATCCAATATTCGTAGCATTTTTATAACAAATTAAGAAACGTCAGGACCTTCCCGGAGAGGAGTCCTTATTAACATTTTGACGTTAGTCCGTAAGTGAGACTGTTTTGCAGATGAAAACCTAATTTGAATTAAACTCGTGAAATGTGAAGTAAGTAAACATTGCATAATGGGAATGTCACAGAGCGCCTCGTCACGCTCGGAGGAACGAAATGAATAATTTATTACTCCGTGAAACACGCCATCGTCCCAGTGGGGTTTTATTATAGAGTAAACACGCGTGTATTTTAACTAGCAGTTTCTTTTCTTCCTTGTCACTCCAACGAAACGTTTTTTGTTACTCTTTTACGAAGTAAGGAGAGAATAGCGTGTTTGATGAAGCATAAACATGGGGGAGTTGTACGTGAGTTTGTATTAATGAATAACGTACTTCTGAAAGGTGAGGCGCAGAGTTCCATGTAGAAGGGGTAAAGCAGCCCCCCCCCCCCTCAGCATCTGTGCCATTGTACTCCTCGACGTACATTTATACAGCCGTCAAAGAGCCAGTCGCACAGCCCCACGTGTGGAATGAGAGAGAGGATAAACAGTCATTCCGTTTCATAGGAACTTCGGGATAGATAAAGGTTCTCTGTTTTCTCATTCTAAGTCTGTCTTTTTTGTCTGTGTGCAGACACACAGAAACACAGACACACACACACACAACCACACGTGTATATCTGTCTATCTATCTATCTATCTATCTATAAAAAAAAAAAAAAAAAAAAAAAAAAATATATATATATATATATATATATATATATATATATATATATATATATATATTCATATATACTCATATATATTCATATATATGTATATATATATGTATATATATATATATATATATATATTTATATATACATGTATGTATGTATGTATATACACACATATATAATATATATATATATATATATATATATATATATATATATATATATATATGTATATATAAATAAATATACACACACACACACATATAATGTTTATATATATACACATATATAAACCTATGTGCGTGTGTGTGTGTGCTTCGCATTGTGCCCTCAGCTCATACCTTACTTGCCTCATACACCACGAATTATTCTCTTTCTCTACTCGCCCTCCTCAAAAAACAAAAAACAGAAAAAAAACTAAAAATATAAGCGCACCGGATTATATCATAATTAGCAACCCTTTTTAACGCCGCTCCTTATCTAGAATAATTTAAATCTTATCCAAAAGCATCTTCAACTTCAACTCTCAGGACGACTATGTGTGTGTGTGTGTGTGTGTGTATGTATATATATGTATATGTGTGTGTGTGTGTGTGTGTGTGTAAGTATATATATGAAAGAGAAATGGTAGGGAATTTATAGAAGCACATATAATTTATCCCTAAACTATACGTATAAGATGCATGGAAAAGTAAACAAAGGAATGAGAAAGCAAGGACAAGTAGAAACGAAAGTCCATCGCGATCCAATCATATATAATGAACCTCCGTCACCGCCTCCGTCGCGCTTCCTCCTCCGCTGTCGCTCCTGTCATCACCTCCTGCACCGCCTACGTCATCGCCTACGTCACCACCTACATCACCACCTACGTCACCGCCTACGTCATCACCTTAATCATCGCCTCCGTCACCGCCTACGTCATCACCTTCATCATCGCCTCCGTCACCGCCTACGTCACCGTCCCCGTCACCACCTCCTGCACCGCCTACGTCACCGCCCCCATCACCGCCTACGTCATCGCCTCTGTCACCGCCTACGTCACCACCTCCTGCACCCCCTCCGTCACCACCTCTGTCACTGCCTACGTCACCGCCTCCGTCACCGCCTACGTCACCACCTACGTCACCACCTCCGTCACCACCTTCGCCCCCGTCACCACCTCCGTCACCGCCTCCTGCACCGCCTACGTCACCTTCTTCGGATCCTGTTGACGCCCCCGGACACCCCAGGAGCCTCGAGGAAATGACCGGAGTGAAGGACGGAGGAAAATGAAATCTTAATCGAATCAGTCGAGTGCGCAGCGGCCGAGCGAAGACAGATCCGGAAGATAAGACGAGAGGAAAAGAATGAGAGGAAAAGGGAGACGATGAGAGGGAGTCGTTTTGATCGGTGTGTGTGTGTGTTTTTTTTTCTCTCGTCGGGTCGTTTCTTGTCGGTGATGTTACAGCATTTTTTTTTCTTGAATAACGGGCATGGTGATAAAGAAATGTCGGCGGGAGAGAGAGAAAAAGAAAGAAAGAGAGAGAGAGAGAGAGAGAGAGAGAGAGAGAGAGAGAGAGAGAGAGAGAGAGAGAGAGAGAGAGAGAGAGAGAGAGAGAGAGAGAGAAAGAGAAAAAAAAAAAAAAAGAAAAAAAAAAAAAAAAAAAAAAAAATATATATATATATATATATATATATATATATATATATATATATATATATATATATATATATATATATATATATATATCCCCAGCACCAAGATAAGACAAGTGCACCTCCTACCTTTCAAAGATCAGAAGTAAAGGAATGTATCAGTTCCAGCCCCACCTGGAAGAGGTACAATTCTGTCTTCCTAAAAATCTTCGAGAAGTTGAATGAAAAATAGACAAATAATTCTTTCAACCAGGATTTATTATTTTGGAAATCAAAATAAAGAATACTCATGAAAAATTAACATATACATGTACTTTGCCATTTTGCGCACCACTCGCCATGGCCATTTTTGTTTTGATGTTTAAATGTGAGTGTTTATACGCCAGTACTGATCAGAAGTGACCACCGACCACGGACACGATAGACAATAGACATGACGTGACGCATGAGAGTAAGATATTTCCACCAAATATATTTTATTTTTGTTTTGACGACGGGAGAAAAGATACCATACACAGTGAATCATAAACATATTGATTTGTATTTATTTTTTGTCATTTCTTATGCGGATGTCACAATATCGGTGGGAAATTAAAATAAAGAAAAGAGATTTTCAATTTTTTTTTTCCATTTTCCTGGAAATAGATCTCGGCGGGTCCACTATTCCAGAGAAAAAAAAATCTGTGGCCTATTATGAAAAAAAAAATCTTCGTTGTGTTTGTACTAATATTTTGGGATAGAAAAAAAATTGTATACTAAATAAATGACCAAAATACAAAGAACGTACGTGGAAACAACTACTAAACTGAAATTTGACTCCTAAACATCTCACTAAATGTAGAAATATATATAAATATACATAAATCTAAATACGAAATCAACCTCCATAACAATCTGCTGTTAAAGAAAAAAAATATATAGATAGGCCAAAGTATAACACATTCAAAATGGCTAATCATTAACAGTATACTCTTGAAACCTATATCCACCTACAAAACACTGACTAACAAAACTCTTTCTCTTAACCACAAGAGCAACTATGATCCACCGTAAAGTCTATCCAACAGACGTGTAGAGAGAGAGAGAGAGAGAGAGAGAGAGAGAGAGAGAGAGAGAGAGAGAGAGAGAGAGAGAGAGAGAGAGAGAGAGAGAGAGAGAGAGAGAGAGAGAGAGAGAGAGAAAGAGAGAGAGAGAGAATTCATGCCTATACACTACCGACGATACATTACATGTTCGTTCTTTTCAGACATTCATCACAAACCTATTTCTGAATTATCTTAACTCTTAACACCCAAGCAGCAAATTCACCTACGAGGCACAACAAAACAACCAGCTGCCTTTTTTGGATACGGTTGTTACCTGTGGAAATGGCCTCTTTCACACTAGCATGATCGTAAGTCAACCTTCATCGCCCTTGGTCTCCATTTCCTTAGTTATACCCCGTACATATACAAAATAAATAGTATAAAGACACTTTACAAGAGCCTATAATCTATGTAGCAGTTGGTCCACTTTTCATGACGAAATGGCTTTTCTAAGAAATTCCTTTTGCAATTAATGGACATATCCTTTACATTTCTTTTGGCAAAATAACGAAAACTTTCCTGTATAACAAATTCTCAGACAGACCTGCTATAAAACGGGATCACAGATATATAAAACTACCATACATGGACAAATTAAGTTTTGAAATCAGGAAACAATTATAATCTCTAATGCAAAGTAAGTACCCACAAATCACTTCAAGTTTGTCTTTAACAGCAATAACAGAATTAATAACTTCTTGAAACACCTATTTTGATCTATATTAAAATGTAGTGTATTTATTTACCTGTCCAAGCTGCCAAGCTAGGTACGTGGGGTGAACCTCACGGTGGTTATGTCACCGCATAGCAGAACATGGAGGCAAGTCATTTCGAATTGGCCTCCCGCTGAGTAGCCCTTCTTCCTCGGCTATAGTAGAACACTCCCTCCAACACTCACATCATTTCTCCCGCACAGATTTTCATATATTCTCGTTCCATTCCTCT
>NC_091552.1:9204230-9206730 GCF_042767895.1 Penaeus vannamei
GTTTTTATTTTATTATTTTTTTTTAAGTTACCCTTTGTTAAGCCATTTTTGGTAAGCTGGGAGCTGTCCAAATTGTTATCAATAATATCTGTGGTTTCATGAAGGGAAACGGTATTAAGAGTGACTCAGTGTCGGTTTGCCATGTTAAGAGGTTTAAATCAAGGGGCGTAATTTCCTGAGCAAAAGATACGGAATTTTCAACAGTATACTGATTGATAGTTAAAAATGACGGGAACATGAAACTTTGAATTGTAATTGAAGGTGCCAATAGAAGAAATGATTGGTCTGTCGAACATTTGGTTTCTGCACTTAAATTGAAAGCGTTTTCGTTAATAGATAATTTGATAGTACGAAGAAGTCGTTTTAGTGTATTCTAAGTACAAAAGGTGGCAAGAAACTTCAACAGTGACTCTTGTGAATTTTGTTGCGCTCATTGAGGAAATCGTGTAGTTTTGCTGGTAGTCGCATTTGTTTAAAATCACGACTCCACGACCTTTGTCAGGCTTGGTGATTATCATACCGCTGTCATTCTTAAGTACTTGTAGGGGTGACAATAAGACGAGAATCATTATCTAATTTCAATTGACGTGACAATTTCTTAAAGGTGTTAACTATGGTTGTTTTATTGTTGGTAACATTGTAGAAGTTTTTGTAAACATCAGTTTTTCCACCTAGCATTTCAAAATACAGGTAAAACTTGTGAATAGTAACCTTAGATGAAGGTATATATAAATCGAGTCCATGAGACGGTATATCTTTTTGTTCTTAAGATAAAACAATCAGAAATAGAAAATTATTTTCTTTTTATCAACTTTCTTAATATCAATATATCATATACATTCACACACACACACACACACACACACACACACACACACACACACACACACACACACACACACACACACACACACACACACACATATATATATATAGATAGATAGATAGATAGATAGATAGATACATACATACATACATACATACACGTATACACACACACACAATATATCATATATATATGTATATATATATATATATATATATATATATATATATATATATATATATATATATTGTGTGTGTGTGTGTGTGTTTGTATACGTATATATATCTATACACACATATATGTATATGTATGTATATATATATGTATATATACATATATCTACATGTATATCTCCTTTGGATAAGGGGACGTAATAGAATTACTTTCTACGTATATAAGGACCCATATCAGCCCGCAGATTGCCTGAATGGTAGGGTACTGCCCTATTCCTGTTTATCTATCTATCTATAATTGTATATATAAAGATAGATGGGTATAGATTTAGATATAGGGAGATGAATATGAATATTTATATATATACCAATACTTATTTATCACTGCTTCTTCCTTTTGACAGTCAGCACTCTATTTAATCTGCAGACCTGTCTCCTTTGACGAGTCTCCGTCCTTAACAATATATATATATATATATACATACATACATACATATATATGTATATATATATATACATACATACATATATATATATATATATGTATATATATATATATATATATACTTTTTTTTTCTTTTTTTTTTTACTTTTATTTTGTATCAGTTCCAGTGGTCTGTAATTATTCTGATTATAATATTTTTTTAAGAAACAGATCCTTCGACAAGTTTTATAACATCCTATTTGCTCCCAACCTCCCTTATTTCCTCACAAATTTCAGTTTAAGTGTTCTGCGCAAGGTCTCACCTGCATGGAAGAGAAGTCCCTGTGGTCTGGAGGAAAGAGACAAGCTGGAACACCTCCAAGATATTCACTCCAGCAATAATTCATTTAATCAACAATGTTTATGTATGTTTATATATATGTGTGTGTATGTGTGTGTATGTATGTGTGTGTGTGTGTGTGTGTGTGTGTGTGTGTGTGTGTGTGTGTGTGTGTGTGTATTAATATCTATACATATATATTTATATATACATATATATACATATATATATATATATATATATATATACATATATATTTATATATACATATATATACATATATATATATATATATATATATATACATGCACATATTTATTCATATACATATATATATATATATATATATATATATATATATATTTATATATTCATATATATATATATATATATATATATATACATTTATATATATATTCATATATATGTATATATATGTATGTTTATATATATATATATATATATATATATATATATATATCCATGTATATGTATATATATATATATATATATATATATATATATATATATATATGTATATGTATACATATGTATATATATGGATATATATATATATATATATATATATATATATATATATATATGTATATATATATATATATATATATATATATATATATATATATATATACATATGTATGTATATGCATTTACATATATATGTATATGTAAATGCATATGTATATTAAAATTTGAAATATGTATATATATTTATA
>NC_091552.1:9226068-9228568 GCF_042767895.1 Penaeus vannamei
ACTCGTACAACCCCCCCATGTTTTCTTCATCAAACACGCTTTCTCTCCTTACTTCGAAAAAGAGTAAAAAAAAACTTTCGTTGGGTGAAAAGGGAAAAAAAGAAACTGCTGTTAAAATCCCGCGTGTTTACTCTATAATAAAACCCCACTGGGACGATGGCGTTTTCACGGGTAAAAAATTATTCTTTCGTTCCTCCGAGCGTGACGGGCGCTCTGTGACATTCCCCTTTCAATGTTTACTTCTTACATTTCACGGTTTAATTCAAATTAGGTTTTTATCTGCAAAACAGTCTCCCACGGACTAACGTCAAAATGTTAATGGACTCCTCTCCGGAAGGTCTGACGTTTCTTAATTTGTTATAAAAATGCACGAATATTGGATTCACCAAAAAGGTAAATTACTGGAACGCAGAACAAGAAAAAAAAGCTTCCGTTTCATTGTCTTTTTTTCAAATCCCCATGAATTAAAATCAGAGGGGGAATAGAAATTAATAAAATATATTCTAGGGGGGACGGTAGAGGGGTGGTTCGATATGCTAATAATGCGGATATCCACCTCGAGGACCCCCGACGATATGATTCCCAAAAATGCTAATCTATTCGTCGACGGAGCCACTTCCTTCAAACCTCGTCTAATTTTTAATGGGTCGATCGCCCTTTGGGGACTCGGGCCTCGCCTCTTTGAAGCGGTAAAAATCTTTCTTTTGGCGAGCGGGGGTGGGTTGGTCTTGCTGGGCGGGGAAGAGAGGGGGGGGGAAGGGGGGGATTGGGGGCACAAACCCCCTTTTTTTTTTCCCCCCCCCAAACCCCTCACCCCCTCTCCCCCCCCCTCCCCCCCCCCCTTTTCCCCCCCTTTTGTAGGGAAAAACCCCCCGGAAAATCTAATTATGATATATTGTCTTTCCCGGAATGGGCCTTCGGTTTTTTGGGGAGGGGCGCGGGAAACAGGAACCCCCCCCCCCTTTTTTTTTTAAATTTCCCCCTTCCCCCCCCCCCCAAGGCCTTCTCGCCTCCTCCCCCTTTCTCCCCCCCCCTCCCCTCCTCCCCTTTCCCACCCCCCCTCCCCCCCCTTCTCCCCCCTCCCCTCCCCCCCAAGGGGCCTTCCCCCCCCCCTTTCCTCCCCCCCCCTTTCCCCCCTTCCCACCTCCTCCCCCCCTTTCCCCCCCCCCCCAAGGCCTTCTCCCCCCCCCTTTCCCCCCCCCCCCCAACCCCCTTCCCCCCCTTCCCACCTCCTCCGCCTCCCCCAAGGCCTTCACCCCCCCCCCCCCCACCCCCCCCTTTTTCCCCCCCCCTTCCCCCCCTCCCCCCCCCAAGGCCTTCACCACCTCCTCCACCGCCTTCTCCACCTCCTCCCCCCCCCCCTTCCAAGGCCTTAAACCCACCCTCCCCCCCCCCCCCCCTTTCCCCTCCCCCACCTCCCCCCCCCTTTCCCCTTGCCCCCTAAAACCCCCCCACCGCCCCCCTTGGCCCCCAAAACCCCGACAAGCCCCCCCTAGGGTTTTTTGACTTGGGCCGACGCAAACATGTTAAACCCGGGCCCCTTTAACCTCTTCGGCCCTCCCCCCAAAAGGGGAGGATAATATCCTGATGTGCTGGAGTTGAGCGAATATTGTGGAATATGTGAATAATTGACGACGGTTCTTCTCTTTTAGATGACTGTGTGTGTGTGTGTGTGTGTGTGTGTGTGGGGGGTTGTGTGTGGGGGGAGGGGGGGTGGGGGCGTGCTGCGTGTGTGTGGGTGTGTGTGTGTGTGGGGGGTTTTTGGGTTTGTGTGTGTGTGTTATAGTGCTCAACAGTCGACCGCCTGCTTCCCGCCCTTTTGCCTCAAGCCCGTTCTCACAACAAGAAAACATCGCATTGTCTTGTGAGGTCAAGGGGGTGTTGATGTAAATTTTTTGGGGCAAGATAAAGCGGCCCGGGTTGATGAGGCAGGGAGCCCCCCCAAAACCCCCCCCCTTGAAAGGGGGGGGGCCTACAAAGGGGTAGCCTTTTAATTTTTGAAATAATGATACGAAAATATAATATACAAGCACACCAAATATATAAAATGTGTGTGTGTGTGTTGTTTTGGGGGAAAACAAACAGGATGGCATAGAAAGAAACAAACAAAAGACCACAAGAAAAATGAGAACAGACCAAAAGGGGAAAAGAATATAAATGACATGAATAAAGAGGGAAAAAGAAAAAAGAAAGACAGAGACAGGGGGAAAAAAAATGTAACAGACAAGAGATAAAAAAAAGAAAGGCAGAAAAAGAAAACAGATACAGAAAAACAAAGAGAAGAAAAAAGACAAACACAAAAAAAACAAAAATAAACAAATAAAAAAAAAAAAAAAAGAGAAGAAAACATGTAAACAGGCAAGGGGAAAAAAAAAGAAAAAATAAACCCAAAAAAAGAAGAGAAATAGACACAAAAGAGAGAGAAACAAACGGAAAAAAAACAAGAAAAACCCGGGAAAAAAGGGGAAAAAAAGGAAAAGAGAAAGAAAAAGAAAAGAAA
>NC_091552.1:9236068-9239952 GCF_042767895.1 Penaeus vannamei
AAAAAAACCCCCCCCCCCCCCGGGGGGGGGTAGTTTTCCAAATATTCAGGATCCCCCCCAAAAAAGGGAAATTTTTAAATTTTTGGAAAGGGAAAAACCCCCTCAGGTTAAAATTTTATTAAACCCCCTATTCATAACTTTTCGGGTTAAAAAAAAAATTCTGCAAAAAGCGTCAAAGTTGGGTTAAAACTCCCCTTTTGGGTTTAAAACCCCCTTTTTTAAAAAAATGTGTTCATAACTTTTAAAAATATTGAAAACAAACTAATAATCAAAAAAACAACAAATAAACAATCAATAAAAAAAAAAAAGAAAAAACCCCGGAAGTAACAATATAAATAAACAAAAGGTCATGGGGTACATGAAAATTATCTTTTTTGTGCTCATATACCTTATATACATAGTTTCACATCGCCATGTAATTGTCTTTCGACTTTCCACGGGGTTTGGGTAAAATTTTGGGCCCGTGACCCCGTAGATTTTTTTCCCAGTTTTAAAAAGGGGGGTTTTTCATCCCCCAAAAGGGGGCCCCCGCCGCGTGGGGAAAAGTTGTTTTTGGGCCCCCCGTCCGACTGGAGAAAAGTTATTCTTTCGACAAATATTATACGTTTGTAAAACCTCATTAGAGCATCAATAATATTTATATGAAAAGATAATTATTCAAAAAAAAATATTCTGTACATGATTTGTCATGAAAATGTAAAAAAAAAAAAAGGAATAAGATCGCATTTTTTAGGTCCTTCATATTTTTACGAAAAACACGAAAAATTTTTGGCCCGGATTTTAAATTATTAGGGCCATTTTGTAGCTGAATAATAGTTCTATTCAACTGCCATAAATTTGCAATATTTTCACGTGGTTCTTGAAAAAATGACATATTTTTCCCCAAAAACCCCTATTAGGGTGTTAAAATTTTGTCACCTTCGGAAAATATTCCCAAGAAAAAAATAAAAGGGCAACTTCTCAAAAATGGCTTCTGCATATAATAGTAGAAAGATAGTTCTATTCCCCAAAAAAGAAATCGGAATGGCTTTTATTTTCTTAGGATTTTTTAGAAATTTTTAAAAATGGTCAAAGTGGGGGCCCCCAGACCCCCAAAAACACTCCACCACTCCCGCACTATACTAAATTTTTTAAAACCGGTTTCTTGGGGTGTCCGCAAGACTTCGGAATGCAGGTAAGATAGAGGATTATGGTGTGGGGAAAACTAATCTTTTCCTTGTTTTTTTGATATCAAAAGGGCCTTTGGGGAAAAAAGAAGAAACGCAAAAAACCGATATCTCGGAACTCCACCATTAGGGGGGGGGGCAAAAATTCCCGGGGACCCCAAAGTCCAAAATTAACATTTATGGCTAAATTTTTTTGAAAAAAAAAATATCTACAACGTGATCAAAAGCGTTTTTTCCCCCTTTTTTCCTGTACTTCTTGTAAAAGTGGTCCCCAAAAAAAAGAAAATTTTTACCTTTTTTTTTTTTGAAGTCCCCAACTTCAAAAATTCACAAAAAAAAATTGAAATTAAATCCCCCAAAAAAGCTCTCGTTTTAAAAAGTAGAAAAAAAAGGGAGTTCTTTCAAAAAACAAATAAAATTGAATGTCTTGCCGTTTCGAAGTCTGAATCCTTTTACCCCGGGGCAGCATTTTCAAAAAAGGGGAAAAATTTTTTATTTTTTGGTTTTTTTTTAATAATTCCCAAAAAAAATTCGGGGGATTTCGAAAAAAAATCGACCACAGGCAATGGGGGAAAGGGGCCCCAAAAAAAAGGGGGTGAGTTTCATCAAAAACGGCCCAAATAAATCGAAAAATCGAAAAAAAAGGGGGGACGGTCCCCCAAATGCCCCCCAACAACAACACGGGATGAAGGGGGGCCCCCCCCACATTACCCTCGGCCCAAAGAACACCTCAAAAATTCCTAAATTGGCTTAATTTCAGTGGATAATGAGTAAAACAAATGAATTTGCTGGATATCAAAGGTCGTATAACACTATTATATAGTATTAGCTAGATTTCAAAGTTCGTATAACACTATTATATAGTATTATGGCGGAAGGGGTAGGAATGAGTGTGTTCAGTGTGTAATAAGTTAGATGTTGAACTGTATTTGTAGGATTGTATGGTTGTGAAAAGGGTAGAGAGGGGGAACTAATGGGGTATGGAATAAGGCGGTGTTGTCCATACATTTTCGCCTATTGTACCCTTTCTTACCTTCTTGTACTGTTATTGTAACCCCTCCCCCGTCCACCATGGCTAAACAAACTGTTTTATAATGCAAATAATATACTAATTATGAAAAGAATGCATTGCAGGTGTTAGTCAATAAATTCGAATTTAATAAACAAATAAAAAAAAAGATGATTCAATAACGAAATGCTTTAAAAATACACAAAATGTTTGTTCACGTACCCTTATGATCTATGTTGCGTACCCCGGTCCCCAGTTTGGACAACACTGGCATAAGGTAAGGGCTGGTTAAAGGGAAAAGGATTTATTAGCGAAGGACGATTAGACCAAATGGAGGATAATTCATGCGTCTGAGAAAGAATAAGTAAAACGAAAAGAAGAGATTCCGAGGTGTTGAGTTCAGGGGGGGGGGGGGGGGAGGTCAAGGGAGAGAGAACGTTGCGCTAAAACGGAGACAGGATATCAGAATAAGTGGGACTTGAAGGAGGAACATTGCAAGAAGAGAATAGAGGTGGATCAGAACGTGGTATGAGATGAGAATGCGTAGGCAAGTGTGATCAATACGTATCGGATAAGAGCTGCTTCCCAACATTTATCGGAATGGGACCGCCCAAGGGGAGATGGGAGTTATGGTATGTAGTCTTATGTTATGTACTTTCATGGTAGTAAGACTAGAAAGACTGCTGAGGGAAATAAAAAAAGTTTTGAAGTGATTGTTATAGTTACTGGTTGGTATATGTGAAAATCGGGGTTGATAGAATATGGACAAAGTTTTGGCGTATGCTAAGATATTTGGTGTTCTTGCCAGGTATCCCAATAAGGTTTGGCATCCAAAAAAAATATAATAGTTTTGTGGCACGTGGAATGATAAAGGCCAAGGGGGAATGTCGCTTGTGTCATGCCTTTTATAAACCTCCGAAAAAAAGATGAAACCCTTTCCCCCACATGTTACTATACTCTTCGTCTTCCTTGTTTTGTTTGGGAAAATTTTACGTGACTATAATAATATTTTTTTCTGAATCACTCTGTAATACGTCGAGGGGTTTTTTTTTTTTTTTTTTTTATATTTAAAATTTAATTTCTTTTTTTTTAAATAAATAAATAAATAAATTGCCTTTCGATATGCTCTTAAAAACTAATAACATTTATTCTAAGAATATTCTTTTGTAGCCATCATCATCGGGGTTTTGGGTTTGAAAAAACCTGAAAAACCCTCAAATATGTTTACTTGTTTTTATGTGTCTTAATAAGGCTTGCAGGGGGGCTTTTTATGTAATCTACAAAAATTTTGCGGCACATTATAATGTTTTTTTTCGTTTGATAAATTTTAAAATTTGGTGGCATATTTGCGGTTCCAAATTAGATCCTGGCAAACTCTACAACCTCCCTTCACTAATTTTGAATAAAAAAAAATCAGGAAAATTAATATCATAAAAAAAACAAAAGGATTCAAATATACCCCCAGACATCTCTCCATTTTCTATAAACTAGTTCTTTTTGTTATTATTCATAGACATCGTCAAAATATTTTTTTTCAGTTCAATAGCAATAAGGAATATTTAAGGAAATTTAATTAACTTTTGACCCAAACTATAATTAAATGTATTCACTGGACATTTATCTTTCAATAAAACTATCAATCCCTTTTATTAATAGCTTTGATTATTGTTCATGTTCTTTGATTCTATTGCAACATGCAACATTCTCCT
>NC_091552.1:9240452-9242952 GCF_042767895.1 Penaeus vannamei
AATAAAAATAATAATAATAGTAATAATAATCATAATAATAATAAAAATGATAATAATAATAATAATAATAATAATAATAATGATAATAATAATAATGATAATAATAATAATAATAATAATAATAATAATAATAATAATAATAATAATAATAATAATAATAATAATAATAATAATAATAATAATGATAATAATAATAATAATAATAATAATAATAATAATAATAATGATAAAATGTCCACCACATGAAATTATCTCAAGCCGGTTTCCATTTGCAGTCATTCGTCAACGGAAATATTTCTTACATAGTTGTTCCTTTGTGGTGTTTATTCCCGAATTTGCATTTCTTGTCGGTTCAGGTTACACAACTGTAATCAGAAGAAGGGAAAAGGATTAGACAGATTTATTTTGATTTTTGTCGACGTTAATTTTGCTCGGACAAAAATGGCCCTCTATGGCTGTTCTGTTGGTTTTATTTCTTATCCGTTTCTGGTTAGTTGTGTTCGAGCCTCAAAGAATAGAAAGGATTGGTCTCATTATTTATTTTGATTCCTGTCGACGGCGGTAAGTTTATTCGCGTATAATTCATTTCAAATTGAGTTATGAACACAGAGACGGCTTGGAGAGGGTTGTTATCTGCTCGGGTCAGAACAGCTGTTGTTCAAACCTCAAAGAAGGTTGAGAATCTGTTTATTTTGGTTCCTGTTGACGGTAAGTTTTTTCGTGTATTTTTACGCATTTTGGATTATAAAACAAACAGAGACGGTTTGTAGAAAATTGTCATTCAGGTTAGGCAGCTGTGTTCAAAGCCTCGAAGGTCAGGTAGACAGAGAGAGAGAGGAGAGAGAGAGAGAGAGAGAGAGAGAAAGAGAGAGAGAGAGAGAGAGAGAGAGAGAGAGAGAGAGAGAGAGAGAGCGAGAGAGAGAGAGAGAGAGAGAGAGAGAGAGAGAGAGAGAGAGAGAGAGAGAGAGAGAGAGTGAGAGAGAGAGACAGATAGATAGATAGATGGATAGATAGATAGATAGAGAGAGAGAGAGAGAGAGAGAGAGAGAGAGAGAGAGAGAGAGAGAGTGAGTGAGAGAGAGAGGTAGGGAATAGCCTTCCTGAACGTATTTCGACAATATTTTCAGAATATAAAACAACAAAGCGACGCGCAGATGGTTCCTGCTGTCCCTTCAGGCAACACAATTGTACCCAAGCCTCGAAGAAACTTGATTAGCCTCCCTAATCTATTACAATCCCCGTCGACGCCTTTGAATTCATTCATGAATTATTTTCACACTTCGATTGTAACATGACCTCAAACAGCTGGCAGATAGCTGTTATTTTGTGTTTCTAGGCGGAATGTCTGATTCAATTTGCGGTAATGTTCGCCTGCGGGAATGTTCTTCCTTCTGCAACATAACCTTGTTGATGGTTCCCGGAAGCGGCTGAGTTGTTATTCGTTCTGGGTAAATGGAGATGTTCTCGCTCCGTAGAAAGTGCGGTCCAGCTGCCAGATTCATTCTAATATCTGTCGACAAAGGCTTGTTTGCTCGATATTTTTCCATTCTGATCATACAGCAACAATTATTCATTACTGTATTCCATATATTATCATTATTATTATTATTTACAAATTCATAGCTAGACAACGACAAAATTGTGATCCTGTAGCCACAAACAAAAGTACATGATTATCTTTCGTAGTTTTATAAATCTAATATAAATATCCGGCGGCTTAATTTAATTCCTCTAATTCTCTCCATGTTTCGAACCTCGTCTCGATCAACAGTGCCATAGGAATAGTTAATTCGAGGATTCAAAAAACAGTTTAAGCAAATGATGTTTAGATGGATTTTTTCCATTGCGCTTTAAAGGTACGATTATCACCACCGAATAGCCAACCATCTGTGTATTTATGATTATTTCCTGGTCATAAAACTCTCCCCGGAGTAAAAAGCCGTAAATGTGGATTTATGTAGAAACCGCAAACGTATGCACACGGCATGTAGCCTTATATATGTAACACATTAACACGTAACAAAACATACACAATACTCTCCCAATAATGCCCAACTAATATCCAGATCCTAAAAAAATAATAATAATAATAAAATAAAATAGAAATAAAAAAATATTGGAAATTCGAATACCGCAACAAAGTATACATGGCATCGCTGATTTATCCTTCCAGGGGAGTTCGTGTTGACTGAAACAGGAGATAGACAGTTGCAAAATACACCACCATTTCCTCCCGTTTTCACTTTCGTCTCTCCTTCCTTCAACATTCCGAACGTACTTGAGAAGAGTAATGCTTGTTACGGAAGATTGATGATGCTGTAAATGGCAACGCTCAGGGAGAGAGAGAGAGAGAGAGAGAGAGAGAGAGAGAGAGAGAGAGAGAGAGAGAGAGAGAGAGAGAGAGAGAGAGAGAGAGAGAGAGAGAGAGAGAGAGAGAAAGAGAAAGAGAGAGAGAGACAGACAGACAGGTGAGAGAGAGAGAGAGAGAGAGAGAGAGAGA
>NC_091552.1:9257952-9260452 GCF_042767895.1 Penaeus vannamei
ATTTGGCTTAATTGTATTAGATTCACCATGATTAATGTCTATCATTTTATCGAATAATGGAAGCAATGATAACTAACGTAAAAGGACTAGGCTTAGTCCCTTATTGCATGCTATTTCATTTTGTTTTATTACTATTACTAATATACTTACTTATTCCTTGTGCTAGTACTAGGCCTACTACTGATGTTACTAGGATTTTTTTCTTCTACTACTACTACCACTACAGCAACGGCAGCTTCTATTCTATTATCAGTTTTACTACTAATACTGCACTTATTACTATTATTACTACAACTACATTTCTACTTCTACTACTATAATAACAGTGACTACTGCTACTACTACTGTTACAATTACTAATACTATTACAACGGCTACTACTGTCACTACTACTGATCCTGCTGCTGCTGCTGCTGCAGCTACTACTACTACTACTACTACTACTACTACTACTACTACTACTACTACTACTACTACTACTACTACTACACTATTGCTACTATTGCTACTACCATCTGCTACTACTATTTCTACTACTACTACCATAATTATTTTAGTAACAATGAGCAATGATACATTTTGAACTCTAAAAACGGATAATAATGAAAAAAAAAAATTATCGACATGACTCAAAAACGCTCGATCCAGCACGAAATTTAATCCACTTAATTAACCCTGATGTAGTAAAATCAAACACGAAAATCTAGCTCATGACAATAATTGCTTCTAAAATACAGAAGACAATTTAAAAGTAAATAGTTTGAACTTTGCTCTGAACATACAGAAAGGTGCAGAGCAAACAGCATGTTGTAGAAAGCCAAATACACTCCTGTATGAATTAAGCTATAAATTGACTGCGTGTGATATTTTCCTTTCCTTTTTCGCACTAATAAATCCACACATAGAAAATTAAGGTACGTCCCTTCCCTGAACAATCATTTTTATTTATCTATTTATTTATTTATTTATTTATTTATTTATTCATTTTTTGTTCTTCCTAATTTTGTGTCTCTTTTTCGGTGTATATTTTGGGCTTCACTAACTCTCGTACTCTCTTATTATCTTTAATTCTCTGCATTTGTCTGTCTGTCTGTTTCTCCTTGCCCCCCTCCCTCTGTCTCTCTGTCTTTCCGTCTGTCTGACTGTCTGTCTGTCACCTTTTCTCTCTCTCTCTCTCTCTCTCTCTCTCTCTCTCTCTCTCTCTCTCTCTCTCTCTCTCTCTCTCTCTCTCTCTCTCTCTACCTCTCTACCTCCCTCCCTCCCTCTCTTTCACTGCTTCTATCTTTCTATCTATATCTTACTCTCTACCTTTCATATACCCTTCTCATTCATTTCCATCTCTCTCCCATCTCTCTCTCACAATTTATCTATCAGTCTGTGCACCTATCCATCTACCTGCCAGTCAGCCTATTATTCATCTGTTGTAATCAAAAGATACAAGAAATCATTATCATAAAGGTATTCGATATATCTGTTCATGTTTTAATGAATAACATTCTCTTACGTAATCTTATACACTTTAAAAGACCGGAGGTGAAAAATGTAGAGAAGAAGAAAAAAAGAAAAGAAAATAATATAAAAAAAAGTTACATAACACCGTTAGTCTGATATATTGTTGGCATAATTAGCATCGCTGGAAAATATTTTGCAATTATGAAAGAAAAAAAAGATGAAAGTTTTGCGGACCGATAGACAAACAGACAAACACACCCACGCTCACGCTTACAAACACACCCTTATACAAACTTACAAACACACACACACAAATCAAACAAAACCCTCACCGCTTTCGAAAACCAAACGTGTCTTAAACGTGTCGATCCCTCCCCCCCCGCCTTTTTTTTTTTTTTTTTTTTTTACTCCTCCTCCTCCTCCTCCCCCCCTCTCCCACCTCCTCCTCCCCCCCTCTCCCACCTCCTCCTCCTCATCATCATCCCCCCCTCCCCTCCCCCACCTCCTCCTCCACAAGCATTTCAACACCCGAAGTCCCCTGTGACCCCTGAGGTGTGAGTGCCAGCATCCCGGTTTAAGAGACCGACAGAGACAGACACGTGACGCCCACAGTGGTCAGTCTAAACACAAACAAAGGGTGGAGGTCACACATCCCTTGCACCTGCCACACGCCCGTAACGGTAACGGGCGGGAGTTAATGGAGCCACTCACGCCCACCCGCCCGCGTTGAGGGTCATTCGCTTATCAGGAGTACGGGCGGGAGGTCGGGTCGCGCTGCCCGAATATCTTGGGTCAGCGAGCGTCCGACCTTATTTGCTAAGGTCAAAGGTCATTGGTGATAGCTTACGTAAACAACTAGATTATATGACAATTGGAAATTTTCACTTTTTTTATTATTAATAAAGTTATTCTCGTTTTTTATTTATCATATATCTGTTTCACATGTAAATGTTTGTTTTATTATCATTATGAATCATCAAAATTTCAAAATGGGAACCGATATAGGGAAATATACGTAGCTTTAAAGTTGTACCAAAATGCTTACAAA
>NC_091552.1:9280452-9282952 GCF_042767895.1 Penaeus vannamei
GCAGAGATTCTCCCCGACGAGAAACAATAGAGGGAAATCGGAAGGACAAAAGAGAATGGGAGAAAAACACGAGGGGGTTGGTGGTTTCCATCTGGCTTCACCGAGGATAAAAGACCGCCAAACACGCCCGCAGACAGGAAAAAGATAAATGGTATATCAAAATAGACGAGAAAAAGGGACACCAAGGAAAAGAAGCAGACAGTTACTCCACAAGAAAGGCAGAATCGCAGGAAAAGGGATGCACAAACTAGAAACACGTCCGACCTCTGAGGCAGACAATAAAAAAATGATCCGTTTTCTTTGCGACTGCACAGAAAACGGGAGGTTTTGGGGCCTTATGGGAGACCCTGCGGCGGGATTTTCAAATGCTTTGTTTCCTCTCCTTTGTTGTGACATCGCCGGAACAAGGCCTCCGCCGGGTTAAAAGTGGTCGGGTTTTTAGGTGTAGCCCCTACTCGATGGATTTTGCAGATTTGGGTTCTAACGCCTAGGACTTGGTAAGAACTTCATCTGTAGCCACATATACATACACGTGTTATACATACGTGTTTGTGTGCACACACAATCACGCACACGCACACGCACACGCACACGCACACGCACACGCACACACACACACACACACACACACACACACACACACACACACACACACACACACACACACTTCACTTCAATTTCACTTCCCCGAATAGTTTGCATGTTGTTCTTCCATTTTAGTAGCATTTCAAGTTTGTTTACTGAAATTCTATATCCTCCAGATTTACCAAAGCGAGAACTGGGAAAAGCCTGAAACGGTATCAGCAAAAGATAACATTGTAACTTGATTTTAGTTATCATCATCCTTACCATTACGTTGTCAAGGTATTCCAGTCCACTTGTAAAAAAAAATATATATATTTATTTCTCCGTTTGGCAACAACCTTTTTCTTCAATCTATCATAAGTTTTTTTCACACAAAATATTTGATAGTACTTATGGATAAAGGTAGATGTATTCCTAGAATGTGTAGTTATGCGTGATTGGCTCTTCTTATATGCAAAAAATGTTACTCTCGCTCGATTGCGGAATAGAAAGACTTAGAATAGAAAGGATTCCTTATACATGATGCTTAGATTTTTGTTTTGTTTTTGTTTACTAGTGTGAGATAAAGTGGAAAATCCATAAGTACTATCAAATATTTTGTGTGAAAATTAAGAAAAAAAGCATTATGATAGATCGAAGAAAAGGTTATTGCCAAACGGAGAAATAAATATTTTTTTTTACAAGTGGATTGGAATACCTTGACAACGTAATGATAAGGATGATGATAACCAAAAGGAAATGCAACAAAAAGTTGCATTTGCAGAAAAGAATCGATGGACAAAAATCACACAAAAATGACCAAAAACTTTAGCTAAAAACAAACAAACAAACAAAAGAAAACACACACACAAAAAAAACGTAAAAATATATATACTCGCGAAAATTAAAATATACATAGACCAAAAAAAAAAAAAAAAAAAAAAAAAAAAATCTTACCAAAACAGTCTCAGAATCGAGGAACATCTAAGCACCGAGAACCGCCCCCCCCCCTTTCTACGACGAGAAACGGGAGATAAACCACCCAGGAAACATCTCCGTGGGTCTGGCTGAGTGACCCTTTGTTGGCTTTGGCCCCAGGTCAATTTATTTTCCGAATTGGACCCCGAGAGGCGATGTCCGCGGTAAGAAGCAACAGAATTAACTCATTGGAAGCGGAAGGGAGGGGTGAGGAAGGGGGGGGGGAGACTGGGAACACCGGGGTACTACAGCGGTTGGTTTGTCAGTCACCTGTTGTTGTTATTCTTGGATTTTTTTTAATTTTTTTTTTTTTTTTTTTTTTTTTTTGGGGGGGGGCGAAGGTGGTGTTTGTATTTGTTTTTCACTTTCTTCCTTTTCTTTTAACTTGTTTGTTTTCTTCATCTTTTTCATTCTTTATTTTATATTTTTTCTTCACGTCTCTCTCTTTCTTTATTTCTTTCTTAACTCTATTTTACCTCCTATTTTTTTTCTAGCTTCTCTTGTCTTTACTTTTTTTTCTCTCTCTTTCTTTTCCTTTTCTTGACTGTTCTTTGTCTTTGTCTTTTTCTTCGTCCTCTTTTCTTCTGCTTATCGTTGTCTCTCTATTCATGTTTCTCTTATTTGATTGCTATAGTTTTAAAAAGGGCTGTGCAGTGGTGTTATAGAATACCTTTGTGAATGTGAATGCAATATATATATACATATATATATGCATCGATATAACCACACGATAACTCATCATGTACGTATTCGTAAAAGTACACATACTTACGATTAAGAGGGCATACATACGCACACACAGGTAACTCCATGACTGTACAGGTATCTCAATAAATTTACAGGAACCTAAGTAAAAAAAAAAAAAAAAAAAAAAGAGAGAGACTGACAGACACACAGATCGATGCAGAAGAATAGATGTGTCAACGACAAAGAGAGACAATATTTTATGTACATAAAT
>NC_091552.1:9287952-9297952 GCF_042767895.1 Penaeus vannamei
GGGTTAGACAGTGGTGCCATCTATTGAAAGGGAAATGGATTCGACAGTGGTGCCATCTATTGAAAGGGAAAATGGATTCGACAGTGGTGCCATCTATTGAAAGGGAAAATGGATTCGACAGTGGTGCCATCTATTGAAAGGGAAAATGGATTCGACAGTGGTGCCATCTATTGAAAGGGAAAATGGATTCGCCAGTGGTGCCATCTTTTGAAAGGGAAAATGGATTCGACAGTGGTGCCATCTATTGAAAGGGAAAATGGATTCGACAGTGGTGCCATCTTTTGAAAGGGAAAATGGATTAGACAGTAGTGCCATCTATTGGAAGGGAAAATGGATTCGACAGTGGTGCCATCTATTGAAAGGGAAAATGGATTCGACAGTGGTGCCATCTATTGAAATGGAAAATGGATTCGACAGTGGTGCCATCTATTGGAAGGGAAAATAGATTCGACAGTGGTGCCATCTATTGAAAGGGAAAATGGATTCGACAGTGGTGCCATCTATTGAAAGGGAAAATGGATTCGACAGTGGTGCCATCTATTGAAAGGGAAAATGGATTCGACAGTGGTGCCATCTATTGAAAGAAAAATATGGATTCGACAGTGGTGCCATCTATTGAAAGGGAAAATGGATTCGACAGTGGTGCCATTTATTGAAAGAAAAATGGATTAGACAGTGGTGCCATCTATTGAAAGAAAATATGGATTCGACAGTGGTGCCATCTATTGAAAGGGAAAATGGATTCGACAGTGGTGCCATCTATTGAAAGAAAAAATGGATTCGACAGTGGTGCCATCTATTGAAAGGGAAAATGGATTCGACAATGGTGCCATCTATTGAAAGGGAAAATGGATTCGACAGTGGTGCCATCTATTGAAAGAAAAAAATGGATTCGACAGTGGTGCCATCTATTGAAAGGGAAAATGGATTAGACAGTGGTGCCATCTATTGAAAGAAAAATGGATTAGACAGTGGTGCCATCTATTGAAAGAAAAAAAATGGATTCGACAGTGGTGCCATCTATTGAAAGAAAAATGGATTAGACAGTGGTGCCATCTATTGAAAGAAAAAATGGATTCGACAGTGGTGCCATCTATTGAAAGAAAAAATGGATTCGACAATGGTGCCATCTATTGAAAGGGAAAATGGATTCGACAGTGGTGCCATCTATTGAAAGGGAGAGTGGATTCGACAGTAACGCCATCTATTGAAAGAAAAAAATTGGATTCGACAGTGGCGTCATCTATTGAAAGGGAAAATGGATTCGACAGTGGCGTCATCTATTGGAAGGGAGAGTGGATTCGACAGTAACGCCATCTATTGAAAGAAAAAAATTGGATTCGACAGTGGCGTCATCTATTGAAAGGGAAAATAGATTCGACAGTGGCGTTGTCTATTGGAAGGGAGAGTGGATTCGACAGTGGTGCCATCTATTGGAAGGGAGAGTGGATTCGACAGTGGTGCCATCTATTGGAAGGGAGAGTGGATTCGACAGTGGTGCCATCTATTGGAAGGGAGAGTGGATTCGACAGTGGTGCCATCTATTGGAAGGGAGAGTGGATTCGACAGTAACGCCATCTATTGAAAGAAAAAAATTGAATTAGACAGTGGCGTCATCTATTGGAAGGGAGAGTGGATTCGACAGTGGTGCCATCTATTGGAAGGGAAAAATGGGTTCGACAGTAACGCCATCTATTGAAAGAAAAAAATTGGATTAGACAGTGGCGTCATCTATTAAAAGGGAAAATGGATTCGACAGTGGCGTTGTCTATTGGAAGGGAAAATGGATTCGACAGTGGTGCCATCTATTGGAAGGGAAAATGGATTCGACAGTGGTGCCATCTATTGGAAGGGAAAATGGATTCGACAGTAACGCCATCTATTGAAAGAAAAAAATTGGATTAGACAGTGGCGTCATCTATTGAAAGGGAAAATGGATTCGACAGTGGCGTTGTCTATTGGAAGGGAGAGTGGATTCGACAGTGGTGCCATCTATTGGAAGGGAAAATGGATTCGACAGTAACGCCATCTATTGAAAGAAAAAAATTGGATTAGACAGTGGCGTCATCTATTAAAAGGGAAAATGGATTCGACAGTGGCGTTGTCTATTGGAAGGGAGAGTGGATTCGACAGTGGTGCCATCTATTGGAAGGGAGAGTGGATTCGACAGTAACGCCATCTATTGAAAGAAAAAAATTGGATTCGACAGTGGCGTCATCTATTGAAAGGGAAAATGGATTCGACAGTGGCGTTGTCTATTGGAAGGGAAAATGGATTCGACAGTGGTGCCATCTATTGAAAGGGAAAATGGATTCGACAGTGGCGTTGTCTATTGGAAGGGAAAATGGATTCGACAGTGGTGCCATCTATTGGAAGGGAGAGTGAATTCGACAGTGGTGCCATCTATTGGAAGGGAGAGTGGATTCGACAGTGGTGCCATCTATTGGAAGGGAGAGTGGATTCGACAGTGACGCCATCTATTGGAAGAAAAAAATGGATTAGACAGTGGCGCCATCTATTGAAAGGGAAAATGGATTCGACAGTGGCGTTGTCTATTGGAAGGGAGAGTGGATTCGACAGTGGTGCCATCTATTGGAAGGGAGAGTGGATTCGACAGTGGTGCCATCTATTGGAAGGGAGAGTGGATTCGACAGTGGTGCCATCTATTGGAAGGGAGAGTGGATTCGACAGTAACGCCATCTATTGAAAGAAAAAAATTGGATTCGACAGTGGCGTCATCTATTGAAAGGGAAAATGGATTCGACAGTGGCGCCATCTATTGAAAGAAAAAAATTGGATTAGACAGTGGCGTCATCTATTGAAAGGGAAAATGGATTCGACAGTGGCGTCATCTATTGGAAGGAAGAGTGGATTCGACAGTGGCGTCATCTATTGGAAGGGAGAGTGGATTCGACAGTGGTGCCATCTATTGGAAGGGACAGTCGATTCGACAGTAACGCCATCTATTGAAAGAAAAAAATTGGATTAGACAGTGGCGTCATCTATTGAAAGGGAAAATGGATTCGACAGTGGCGTCATCTATTGGAAGGAAGAGTGGATTCGACAGTGGCGTCATCTATTGGAAGGGAGAGTGGATTCGACAGTGGTGCCATCTATTGGAAGGGACAGTCGATTCGACAGTAACGCCATCTATTGAAAGAAAAAAATTGGATTCGACAGTGGCGTCATCTATTGAAAGGGAAAATGGATTCGACAGTGGTGCCATCTATTGAAAGGGAAAATGGATTGGACAGTGGTGCCATCTATTGAAAGGGAAAATGGATTCGACAGTGGTGCCATCTATTGGAAGGGAGAGTGGATTCGACAGTGGTGCCATATATTGGAAGGGAGAGTGGATTCGACAGTGGTGCCATCTATTGGAAGGGAAAAATGGATTCGACAGTGGTGCCATCTATTGGAAGGGAGAGTGGATTCGACAGTAACGCCATCTATTGAAAGAAAAAAATTGGATTAGACAGTGGCGTCATCTATTGGAAGGGAGAGTGGATTCGACAGTGGTGCCATCTATTGGAAGGGAGAGTGGATTCGACAGTAACGCCATCTATTGAAAGAAAAAAATTGGATTAGACAGTGGCGTCATCTATTGAAAGGGAAAATGGATTCGACAGTGGTGCCATCTATTGAAAGGGAAAATGGATTCGACAGTGGTGCCATCTATTGAAAGGGAAAATGGATTCGACAGTGGTGCCATCTATTGGAATGGAGAGTGGATTCGACAGTGGTGCCATCTATTGGAAGGGAGAGTGGATTCGACAGTGGTGCCATCTATTGGAAGGGAAAAATGGATTCGACAGTGGTGCCATCTATTGGAAGGGAGAGTGGATTCGACAGTGGTGCCATCTATTGGAAGGGAGAGTGGATTCGACAGTAACGCCATCTATTGAAAGAAAAAAATTGGATTAGACAGTGGCGTCATCTATTGAAAGGGAAAATGGATTCGACAGTGGTGCCATCTATTGGAAGGGAGAGTGGATTCGACAGTAACGCCATCTATTGAAAGAAAAAAATTGGATTCGACAGTGGCGTCATCTATTGAAAGGGAAAATGGATTCGACAGTGGTGCCATCTATTGGAAGGGAGAGTGGATTCGACAGTGGCGTCATCTATTGGAAGGGAGAGTGGATTCGACAGTGGCGTCATCTATTGGAAGGGAGAGTGGATTCGACAGTGGTGCCATATATTGGAAGGGAGAGTGGATTCGACAGTGGTGCCATCTATTGGAAGGGAGAGTGGATTCGACAGTAACGCCATCTATTGAAAGAAAAAAATTGGATTCGACAGTGGCGTCATCTATTGAAAGGGAAAATGGATTCGACAGTGGCGTTGTCTATTGGAAGGGAGAGTGGATTCGACAGTAACGCCATCTATTGAAAGAAAAAAATTAGATTAGACAGTGGCGTCATCTATTGAAAGGGAAAATGGATTCGACAGTGGTGCCATCTATTGGAAGGGAAAATGGATTCGACAGTGGTGCCATCTATTGGAAGGGAGAGTGGATTCGACAGTAGCGCCATCTATTGGAAGGGAGAGTGGATTCGACAGTAACGCCATCTATTGAAAGAAAAAAATTGGATTAGACGGTGGCGTCATCTATTGAAAGGGAAAATGGATTCGACAGTGGTGCCATCTATTGAAAGGGAAAATGGATTCGACAGTGGTGCCATCTATTGGAAGGGAGAGTGGATTCGACAGTAACGCCATCTATTGAAAGAAAAAAATTAGATTAGACAGTGGCGTCATCTATTGAAAGGGAAAATGGATTCGACAGTAACGCCATCTATTGAAAGAAAAAATTGGATTAGACAGTGGCGTCATCTATTGAAAGGGAAAATGGATTCGACAGTGGTGCCATCTATTGGAAGGGAGAGTGGATTCGACAGTGGCGCCATCTATTGGAAGGGAGAGTGGATTCGACAGTGGCGTCATCTATTGAAAGGGAAAATGGATTCGACAGTAACGCCATCTATTGAAAGAAAAAAATTGGATTAGACGGTGGCGTCATCTATTGAAAGGGAAAATGGATTCGACAGTGGCGTTGTCTATTGGAAGGGAGAGTGGATTCGACAGTGGTGCCATCTATTGGAAGGGAAAATGGATTCGACAGTGGTGCCATCTATTGGAAGGGAGAGTGGATTCGACAGTGGCGCCATCTATTGGAAGGGAGAGTGGATTCGACAGTAACGCCATCTATTGAAAGAAAAAAATTGGATTCGACAGTGGCGTCATCTATTGAAAGGGAAAATGGATTCGACAGTGGCGTTGTCTATTGGAAGGGAGAGTGGATTCGACAGTGGTGCCATCTATTGGAAGGGAGAGTGGATTCGACAGTGGTGCCATATATTGGAAGGGAGAGTGGATTCGACAGTGGTGCCATCTATTGGAAGGGAGAGTGGATTCGACAGTAACGCCATCTATTGAAAGAAAAAAATTGGATTAGACAGTGGCGTCATCTATTGAAAGGGAAAATGGATTCGACAGTGGTGCCATCTATTGGAAGGGAGAGTGGATTCGACAGTGGTGCCATCTATTGAAAGAAAAAAATTGGATTAGACAGTGGCGTCATCTATTGAAAGGGAAAATGGATTCGACAGTGGTGCCATCTATTGGAAGGGAAAATGGATTCGACAGTGGCGTCATCTATTGGAAGGGAGAGTGGATTCGACAGTGGTGCCATCTATTGGAAGGGAAAATGGATTCGACAGTGGCGTCATCTATTGGAAGGGAAAATGGATTCGACAGTGGTGCCATCTATTGGAAGGGAAAATGGATTCGACAGTGGTGCCATCTATTGGAAGGGAGAGTGGATTCGACAGTGGTGCCATCTATTGGAAGGGAGAGTGGATTCGACAGTGGCGTCATCTATTGGAAGGGAAAATGGATTCGACAGTGGTGCCATCTATTGGAAGGGAGAGTGGATTCGACAGTGGTGCCATCTATTGGAAGGGACAGTGGATTCGACAATGACTTCATCTATTGGAAGAAAAAAGGGATTAAGCAGTGACGTTATCTATTGAGAGGGACAGTGGATTCGCCAGTGGTGCCATCTATTGAAAGGGAAAATGGATTCAGCAGTGATGCCATCTATTGACGGTGACAGTGGATTCGACAGTAGCGCCATCTATTGAATAGGACAATAGATTCGACAGTAGAGCCATCTGTTGACGGTGACAATGGATTCGACAGTGACGCCATCTATTGAAAGAAAAAAATGGGTTAGACAGTAGCGCCATCTATTGAAAGGGACGGTGGATTCAACAGTGGCGCCATCTATTGACGGTGACAATGGATTCGACAGTGGCACCATCTATTGAGATGGACAGTGGATTCAACAGTAGCGCCATCTATTGACGGTAACGGTGGATTCGACAGTGACGCCATCTATTGAAAAGGACAGTGGCGCCATCTATTGAGATGGACAATGGATTCGACAGTGGCACCATCTTTTGAAAAAGAAAGTGGCGCCATTTATTGAAAAGGACAGTGACGCCATCTATTGACGGTGACGGTGGATTCGAAAGTGGTGCCATCTATTGAGAGGGACAATGGATTTGACAGTGGCGCCATCTATTGAAGGTGATAATGGATTCGACAGTGGCGCCATCTATCGACGGTGACAGTAGATTCGACAGTGGTGCCATCTATTGAAGGTGAAAATGGATTCGACAGTGGCGCCATCTATCGACGGTGACAGTACATTCGACAGTGGTGCCATCTATTGAAGGTGAAAATGGATTCGACAGTGGCGCCATCTATCGACGGTGACAGTAGATTCGACAGTGGTGCCATCTATTGAAAGCGACAGCCCACAGGAAAACGGCAGTGCAGGGTAAGTCTTTACATACTGAGGCGTATCAAAACAGAGGAAAAATGTGTGAATCACAATAAAATCTAATAAAAGAATAAACAGCAAATCAAAGACTAAGACAAGCAAAACAAATAAACAAGAAAACAAGTAAAATATGTGAAGAAACGAATTAAACCGGTGGACATATGCGCAAACAAGTAAAACAACAAACAAAAACACGATCTCGACCTCCCGTCTACTATACTGTTTTTTTGTGTGTCTCTTCAGCATATGAGATACCAGCTGTCATGCTATTATTAATATTTTCTACATATGACACTAAAGGGAAAGAGAGAGAGAGAGAGAGAGAGAGAGAGAGAAAGAGAAAGAGAAAGAGAAAGAGAGAGAGAGAGAGAGAGAGAGAGAGAGAGAGAGAGAGAGAGAGAGAGAGAGAGAGAGAGAGAGAGAGAGAGAGAGAGAGAGAGAGAGAGGGAGAGAGAGAGAGGGAGATAAAGACAGACAGAGAGAGAGACAGATATGAATTTTAAAAAGTGTTATTACTGTCGTGTTGATAAGACAAAAGGACAAAGAGTTGTTATTTCTCGTCTCTTAATTTACTCTACACAATTAGGAGTGAACAAAAGATTAGACAGATCGCGTAAAATTTCCCTTAATTATGAATTAATTGCTATCTTTTATTGATATTATAACTTATACATTTTCCTTTTTTATAGTCAAATGTTTTCATTGTTGTTGTTACTGTTATATGTTTTTACTATTGTTATTATCAATATCATTGTTGTTATTATTATCGTTATTTTCATTGTTATTATTATTATTATTATTATTATTATTATTATTATTATTATTATTATTATTATTATAGTTATAAACATTATTACTATGATCATAGTTACTATTATCAATACCATTATCATTATCGTTTTTTTATCATCGTTATTGTTCTTCTTCTTCTTATTGTTATTATTATTAAAGTTATTATTATTATCATTATTATTAATATTATTATTATTGTTATCATCATTATCATTATTGTTCTTCCTCTTCTGCTTCTTCTTGTTCTTGTTCTTCTTCTTACTATTATTATTATTATTATTATTATTATTATTATTATTATCATGATTATTGTTATTATTATTATTATTACTATTATTATTATTACTATTACTATTGTTATCATTATTACTATCAATATTATAAATATTACTGTTATCATCATTATTGTCATTGTTATTCTTATCATTATTATCATTGTTATTATTATTGTTATTATTATTATTATTATTATTATTATTATTATTATTATTATTATTATTAGTGGTAGTAGTAGTTGTAGTTGTGTTATCATAATTGTTATTGTTATTATCATCATTAATAGCTTTCCTCTTATCATTATTAATATCATTATTACTACTATCATTATTATTATCATTGTTATGCTTATCATTATTTTTATAGATACTATTATCATTACCATTATAATGATCATTTTCTTCATTATCATCATCATCATAGTAACTATTACTTTGATCATTATTATAATCATCATTCTCATTAATGCCACTGTTATTATCATGAATCATCATCTTATTTCTATATACTTTGATACGTTATAAATTTCAAATTGTCAATTTCCTGTACTATCAAAATCTGATGGATAGTTCTTAGAATATGTAATTCATAGATGTTATTCTGAATATTGTTCTTAATGAATGATATTGTGATGAATGTAAATAATGAGTTGGTGCTTGCCTGGTGAAGAAGAGGAAGGGGACGAGGAAGAAGAAGAAGAAGAAGAAGAAGAAGAAGAAGAAGAAGAAGAAGAAGAAGAAGAAGAAGAAGAAGAAGAAGAAGAAGAAGAAGGAGAAGGAGAAGACAAAGAAGTAAAGGAAGACAGAGAAGGTGAATACTGATAATAAGATGAAAAAGAGCAAAAAGAAATAAAAAAAAGGAAAATCGAAATAAATCAAGAAAGAAAGGAAATAAGAAGTAAAAAAAGATGAATACTTAAGAATAACAAGAAGGAGGATAAAAAGCAGAAGCAAAAGAAAAGATTAAGTAAGAAAAAAAAGATGAAGAGAAAACAAGAAAGAGGGGAAATGGAAGAAGATCAATAATAATTTAAGAGGATAAGGAAAAGGAAAAGAGAGAAAGAAAAACAAACAACAAAACGAAACATATTTGGAATTAAATGTATATAAGTAAGCATGTGCTACTAATCGCTCCTATACGAAATTAAGCCACTTTAAAAATAAGCTTTTTTCCCCCCATTCGAAATAAAAGCATCCGGCAAATCCTCACCCTTAAAACGCACCCACACTATCCTTGTCGGTCGGGCTTCCTTCCGCTGAGCCCGAAGAGGAAACCGAAATAAGTTTACGCAAATCCATCCCGTGCAATATAAAAGGCGAATCTACAATAGACGAGTCAATTGCATTGCCGTCACTGAGCTGAATGCAGTTTTACCCTGTGTGTTCCTTGGCCAAGACGAATATTGAAGAGGGTACGCAAATATAGGGAGACAACCGCACGCGAGGGAGAGAGATAGAGAGGGGGTGGGGGGGGGGGGAGGGAGGGAGGGAGGGAGGGAGGGAGGGAGGGAAAGAGAGGGAGGGAGGGAGGGAGGGAGGGAGGGTGGGAGCGAGGGAGGGAGGGAGGGAGGGAGGGAGGGAGAGAGAGAGAGAGAGAGAGAGAGAGAGAGAGAGAGAGAGAGAGAGAGAGAGAGAGAGAGAGAGAGAGAGGAGGGAGGGAGGGAAGGAAAGAGAGAGAGAGAGAGAGAGAGAGAGAGAGAGAGAGAGAGAGAGAGAGAGAGAGAGAGAGAGAGAGAGAGAGAGAGAGAGAGAGACAGACAGACAGACAGACAGACAGAGAGAGAGAGAGAGAGAGAGAGAGAAAGCGGAAGAAACAGACAAACATACAAACAAACGATGACAAAAGAGAGACAGACAAACAACCAAACAGATAGACAGATAAATAGAGAAAGAGAGAGAAAATTATCCTCCTCCCTATACAGTACATGTATTCGCGTGGATGAATCAATATATCCGCACCAGCGCATACATATACTCGTAATCAGGGTACACCCACTGTCCCAGAACACAAGGTCGGTATCTTTTGTTCTTCTTTCGACAACTCCTTCGCATATTTCTTCTCATATTTCCATCTTGACTGAGC
>NC_091552.1:9302952-9305452 GCF_042767895.1 Penaeus vannamei
ACACACACACACACACACACACACACACACACACACACACACACACACACACACACACACACACACACGCCCCCCCCCCCCACACCCACAAACAAACAAACAGCCTCCAAACAAACCTTTAGCCTCTCCCAAAATCCCTAAATCTTGAACTCTCCCCCCCCCCATGACCCCCCCCGCACCAATCTCTCGCTCGCCCATAGAATATGAAATAAAAGAAAATTATAAAGTAAAAGAAAATAAAGAAAAAGAATTATAAAGTAAAAGAAAATTATAAAGAGATAGAGATAAAATAAATAGGTAGAAAATTATAAAGTAAAAGTAAATTACAAAAGAATTATAAAGTAAAGAGCTAGAAAATTATAGAGTGAAAGAAAATAAAGTAAAAGAATTATAAAGTAAAAGGAAATTATTAAGTAAAGAGGTAGAAAATCATAAAGTAAAGAGGTAAAAAGTTCTAAAGTAAAAAGATAGGAAATTATACAGTAAAGACGTAGAAAATTATAAAGTAAAGAGGTAGAAAATTATAAAATAAAGAGGTAGAAAATCATAAAGTAAAGACGTAGAAAATCATAAAATAAAGAGGTAGAAAATCATAAGACAAAGAGATAGAAAATCCTAAAATAGAGAGAAATACGAGAAAAAATACAAAACCTCGCTCGCCCCTCTGCCTCACCCCGCATAACGCACACAGCGAGAGAGAGATGCCCAAATCATCCGCCCATTCTAGGCAGACCTCGTACAGCGCACGCCCATCGCCTGCCCCCCATCAAAATCCGTGTAATGGGGTGCCGGGCCATTCTGATGGGCTGGAATTTCCCTCTTCGTCCCAGTTATGGGGTGAGGCATCTGCTAAGGGAGGATATTGGGTCATATAATACCTAGTTGGAAGAGAAACGGCTAGCAGATAAATAGATGTATGAGCAGAGGGGTATATTATATTTATATCTGTTTCTATCATCTATCTATCTCTATCTGTCTATTAATCTATCTAATTATCAGTCTCTGCTTGTGCCATTCTTAGTGGATTATGCCATAAAAGAAGAAAAGAAATCTAATTAAAATGAAAGGAAAAAAAAAATAATCCTATACAAACAGTAATATAAAGACAGACAAGTTGATCAGGATATTGTCGTATGAGAAGAAATCTTCTCTCCCTCCTATAAGATACAGATTTATATCAATGATGCAGGAAATTGCAGTTTCTAAAGAATTGATAACATAGCTTGAGATGAATAGAACACCAGACCCTAACCATAACAAGAGAGGACTTAATGAACATAGAAAAAGTTATGACTGATAGTAGGAAAATTAAACACATACATTTTTTTTTTTTTTTATCTTTTCATCTTTTCTTTATCTACTTATTTACTTATTTACTTATTTCTATTTTCTCTTTTTTCTCTTTTCCTTATCATTTTCTATATGGATACGCGTATTTTTCTCCCTACGAAGATTACTGTGTGTTTTATGTAATTCCGTAAAACTATATTTTAATGAAAATTTAATATCGCTCTATAAATTAACAATTCTTAACTTGTGCCTTTCCTACATATACCTTTCTAAAGTACGTTGCGGACATCGATGAATGCTACTTTGTATAACAAACTAAGACTTTTATGTATCATCAAGCACTATACAGTATATAATTATAGCCCTTATCTACATTCTTAATACTTAGTCCAGATATACAAAGGGAAAAGTGAAGCTACAAAGATCTAAAACTAAAAAATAACTTATTTTTAACGATTAACCGAAAAAAATCTGATTATCCCTTAAACAAAACAGAAAGATTTTGCATAAATTAAGCCTTTGAGTCTTTTTTCTTCTACGTTGAAACTTTGTGCCAATGAGAGCACCTTAACCCCATAAAAAACATAAATGAATAAATAAATACATAAGTAAACAAACATAAATAAATGAACTAATAGAAGAGATAAAGAAACGAATAAATAGATAAAGAAAAAATACGAGTAAATAAATAGATAAATAATGAATAAAAAGATAAAAAGGTATATAAATAAATAAAAAGAATAAACAAGTAACAAAGTTGACAAAGAAATTAATAAATAAATAAAACAAACAAAAGAAATAAAATAAATAGATAAACAGAAAGAAAACAAACAAATAGAACAAAATAAATAGATAAACAGAAAGAAAACAAACAAATATAACAAAATAAATAGATAAACAGAAAGAAAACAAACAAATAGAACAAAATAAATAGATAAACAGAAAGAAAACAAACAAATATAACAAAATAAATAGATAAACAGCAAGAAAACAAGCAAACAAAACAAACATGAACGGCACTTCAGAACCAAACAACGATAGGGAAAAGGAGACAACGGACGAGCGAGAAAGATCAAAATCGTAAACAACAAAATCGACCCAAAATTAAATTCCACGGACAATGTCACTCACCGTTCATTATACTTCAGATTCCTCCGACTTGTGTTTAATGAAATTCTTGATGTGGAGAGGAGACCATTCTTATATCGCT
>NC_091552.1:9310452-9315676 GCF_042767895.1 Penaeus vannamei
TTCTCACATCCTCTTGTGCTTCTGTGTCTCCTTATCTTTGCATTCTCTTCAATTCGTCCCTACGTCTTTCTTGCTACTCCTCAATGTCACTTTCTTTTTCCCTTTCTCTCATTTTCTCCTCTTTATCTCCTTATTTCTACCCCCTCTTCCCCCACTTTACCTTCTCCTTTTGTTATTTCGTTTCTTCTCATTCCCCATCTTTCTTCCTCCTCAATGTTTTTTTCTTCAATTCCTTGTCGCCTTGTTTCTTCCCTTCCTTTTTTTCTTACCTTTCGTCCTCGTCTCCCTCTTCCTATTCCTCCTTCTCTTGCCTCTCCACGAACTCCTTCCCTTACCCTATAGTATCCATTTCTTTCTTTCATCCTTCTCCTCCCCCCCCTCTTCTTATTCCTCCCCTTACCCTATTCCTCCTCTTCCAAATTCCTCCTCCCCACTCCTCTTCCCATTTATCATTCCTCCTTCCAGCTCCTTCCCCACCTTTTCTTCCCCCACCCCTGCCTTGCTTCTACACCTTATTTTCTTTCCATTTCCCTTCATCACCTTCCCTCCAACCCCTCCTCCCCCTCCACTCACCTTTCCTTAACTCCATCGATCTCCCCCCCCCCCAGTTCTGCTACCTTCCCTCCCCTCCTCCTCCCCCCCTAAATATCGCCTCCCCCCCTCCTTTACCTCCTACAATCTTTCCTCTCTAACTACTTTCCCTCAATATCGCACCTTCTATCCTTCTATCCTTAGTATCCCTTCCCTCTTCTCACCTCTCCCCTCCTCTCCTCCTCTCTTCCTTACCCCTTAGCATCACCCATTCTCTCCCTGCTCCTTCTCCTCTCCTTCCTCTCCTCCCCCCCCCCTCCATCTTTCTTCTCCTCCTCCTCCTTCCTCCTCTTAATATCACCACCAATACCACCACCATCCTTCCCTCTCCTCCTCCTAGTCCTTCCTCCTTCCTCCCCACCTTGATATCAACCCCCCTTCGCCCTCCTTCCTCCTCCTCCTTCCCCCTCCTCTCACCTCCCCCTTCCCCCTCTCCTCCACCTTCCCCCTCCCCCTTCCCCCTCCACTCACCTCCCCCTCCCTCCTCCCCTCTCCACTCTCCTCCCCCTCCCCCTCCCCCTTCCCCTTTCCACTCACCTCCCCCTCCTCCCCCTCCCCCATCCCTCCTCCTTCCCCCACCTCCCCCTTCTCCCTCCCCTCCCCACTCCCCCCGCCCTATCAAAGAGGAGAGTGAGAGAGCACGTGAAAGCTCGAAGTCAGTGCAAAGGGATTCAGCACCCGAGGGAAATCAGCTGACACAGGTATCCAGCTCAGGTGATGCGCACCTTTTGAACTGCCATGACAAGCGGCTCTCTAAGTTGGCTGATGGAATGATCGACTGTCGTGACTGGCGCGAATAGGGGAGAAACTGACTGGAAGGGAATGATTGAGGGGTTGACTGATTAGGTGGAAGGTAGGGAATGGGAGAGGGAAGAGAAAGAGGGAGAGGGGAGGGAAGGGGGCGAGGGAAGAGGATTAAGAGGGGCGGAGGAGGGAACAGAGAGAGAGAGGGACGGAGGGTGGAAGAGAGAGAGAGAGAGAGAGAGAGAGAGAGTTGAGAGAGAGAGAAAGAGAAAGGGAAAGATAAAGATAAAGAGAAAGAGAGAGAGAGAGAGAAGACAGAAAATTGAGAGAGAGAGAAAGAGATAGAGAAGAAGAAAAGAAGAAGAAAAAAATGAAAGTCCGTCTCTACCCAGAAAACCTGAATGGCTGACTGACTAAGATATTTATTTCTATAAAAACAGCTGAATAAAGAGTTAATTATGCAATGGAACTGGCAAATAAACGAAAAAAATGAGGTATATAGAAAGGTGACCGAAATGAGTGAAAAAAAAAAAGAAAAGGTGACGTAAAAATTAATTAAATAGACAAATAGACAAACAAGAATAAACAAATACAGTAAACAAACAGAGATAAAACAAACAAACAAAAAAATCACAATCTGAAGAGACGAAAATTCGAAAATACCTCGGAGAAGAAAATGAATTAAGGTGTTTAGTAATGATTCAATTTGAGATGAAATGGATTACGGGTTAAATAAGATATGAATTCCCCCTAGATGGCGCAAATTAATTCACGTAATCATATTACACTTCCACATACTATACACACATTTAATATGACGTCCCCGCGCATAGTGCATGTAATTAAGTCGAAAATTTAAATGATGCAATTTACGTGTTAAATGATGTAATATTCTTAACGTGGACAATAGCATTATATTGCACCGCCTATGAATTATTAATATTTCAAGTGTCATGCTACTAATCATATTCTCTTTTATACTTTATGAACTAATCCCATATACACACATTTTTTTTTTCTTCAAGTGGAAACCAAAAAGGATATTCTTAGTAACGTCGCTTGAATTTGAATAATTTAGTAAATGTAATAGTGGTACTATGTAAAAAATATAATAGTAAATAAGAAATAAACAAATGAAGGAGATATTTCTAAATAGGCTTCCTCCCCTTCATTTTTTTTCAAATTCAAATTCAAATTTCAAATCCAAATTCCAATTTTTTTCCTCCTCTTTCAAATTCCTCCTCCCCACTCCTCTTCCCTTTTTCCTTTTCTATTTTCTCCTTTTTTCTTTTTTTTTATATATAATCTTTCCTCTCTGACTTAGGAAACAAGTTGACTGTCGCCGAAGAGTAGTTCTCTCCAGCGAAGCAAACGTTTCGGACGAGGATTTCCAGCGAAGCAAACGTTTCGGACGAGGATTTCCAGCGAAGCAAACGTTTCGGACGAGGATTTCCAGCGAAGCAAACGTTTCGGACGAGGATTTCCAGCGAAGCAAACGTTTCGGACGAGGATTTCCAGCGAAGCAAACGTTTCGGACGAGGATTTCCAGCGAAGCAAACGTTTCGGACGAGGATTTCCAGCGAAGCAAACGTTTCGGACGAGGATTTCCAGCGAAGCAAACGTTTCGGACGAGGATTTCCAGCGAAGCAAACGTTTCGGACGAGGATTTCCAGCGAAGCAAACGTTTCGGACGAGGATTTCCAGCGAAGCAAACGTTTCGGACGAGGATTTCCAGCGAAGCAAACGTTTCGGACGAGGATTTCCAGCGAAGCAAACGTTTCGGACGAGGATTTCCAGCGAAGCAAACGTTTCGGACGAGGATTTCCAGCGAAGCAAACGTTTCGGACGAGGATTTCCAGCGAAGCGAACGTTTCGGACGAGGATTTCCAGCGAAGCAAACGTTTCGGACGAGGATATCCAGTCAGAGAACGTTGACCGAGATGCAACGGGAGAGGAGAGTCTGCAAACGTTTGGCTCTTTGCTGGGACGGAACGAGAGGCTATCTTGCACCTGAGTAGTTTGTAGGAGGTTGTCCCTGTCTTTGTTTCACTGTCTATCTGTCTGTCTGTCTGTCTGTCTGTCTCTCTCTCTCTCTTGGTTTTTCTCTCTTTGGTCTTTTTTTTCACTTTATCTTTGTCTCTGCCTCTTTTTCTTTCTCTCTCTCTTTCTCTCTCTCTCTCTCTCTCTCTCCCACTCCCTCCCTCCCTCCCTCCCTCTCCCTCTCCCTCTCCCTCTCCCTCTCGATCCTCCCTCCCTCTCCTCCCCCCTTCCTCCCTCCCTCCCTCTTTCTCTCCCTCTCCCTCTCCCTCTCAATCTCACTCACTCTAAACACGCCTTGCCGATCTCATACCCACTGTTACAGGGAGAAAGGGAGAGGGAGAAAGAGGCCTAAGGAAGTAGACCCCCTTTATACACAGTCTTATGAGGGTGGAGAGCTAGCAGAGCACTCCACGTCACTCACGATCAAGTCCAGGACATGCTTTTAACACGGATATCAGCGTGGAACTCTCACAGTAACGTAAGGGGAAGGAGAAGAAGAGGAGGAGAAGGAGAGAAGCAATAAAGATGAAGGAGGAGAGAAGAGATGAAGAAGGAGGAGAAGGGGAGAAGAGATAAAGAAGGAGGATAAGGAGAATAGAGACAAAGAAGGAGGATAAGGAGAAACGTAATCAACGTAACGAAAGGATCTTCCCATGACCAAGAAGGGGGAGAAGGGGAAAAGAGATGAAAAAGGATGATAAGGAGAGAAACAATAAAGAAGGAGGAGAAGGAGAAAAGAGATAAAGTAGGAGGAGAAGGAGAAACGTAATCAACGTGGAATTTTCACAGTAACGAAAGGATCTTCCCATGACCAAGAAGAAGAAGTAGAGAAGCAATAAAGAAGGAGGAGAAGGGGAGAAGAGATAAGGAAGGAGGAGAAGGAGAGAAGCAATAAAGAAGGAGGAGAAGGAGAAAAGAGATAAAGAAGGATGATAAGGAGAGAAGCAATAAAGAAGGAGGAGAAGGAGAGAAGAAATAAAGAAGGAGAAGAGGGGAGCAATAAAGAAGGAGGAGAAGGAGAAAAGAGATAAAGAAGAAGAAGGAGAAAAGAGATAAAGAAGGAGGAGAAGGAGAAAAGAGATAAAGAAGGAGGAGAAGGAGAAACGTGGATATCAACGTGGAATTCTGACAGTGACGTGATAGTCGCTCATAAATCGCCATTTCTTTTCGTGTCGTTCAATTTTTTCTCTTTCTTTTCGTTCGCTATATTACGTAACAGCTTTGTGATATACAAGAACGAAACAAAAAACGACAGTATTTTCACAGTAACGAAAGGATCTTCCCATGACCAAGAAGAAGAAGTAGAGAAGCAATAAAGAAGGAGGAGAAGGGGAGAAGAGATAAAGAAGGAGAAGGAGAAAAGAGATAAAGAAGGAGAAGGAGAGATGAAGAAGGAGGAGATGGAGAGAAGCAATAAAGAAGGAGAAGGAAAAAAGAGATAAAGAATTAGGAGAAGGAAAGAAGAGATAAAGAAGGAGAAGGAGAAACGTGGACATCAACGTGGAATTCTGACAGCGACGCGAAGGACTGAAGGAGGAGAGAGTAAAAGAGACGGAGAATGAGACCCCAAGATGACCTCCCTCGACCCAACATAAGGCTTCTGATACCGCTCTTTGGTACGTAGGATGGGCGATGGGCGTGATAATCGGCCGGTGTTAACTTGGATCGGCCTGGGTGTGGGTTGGGGGAACGGCCTGGTGTGAACGGGGAACGGGTAATCCCTTTCGGTGTAATTAATCGGCCTTGTTTAACGGTTAATCCCCTTTTAACATCATATCCTTGTATCGACCCTTTATCCCTAACATCTAAGCCAAAGGAAAAACCTTATAAGTGGTGGCCAAGGTAGAAA
>NC_091552.1:9321176-9323676 GCF_042767895.1 Penaeus vannamei
ATAGATTGTAGGCTCTAGTTATAAGAGTTTTCACACTATTGATTTTGTAAATATACGGGATGTAACTGAGAAAATGTAGGCCGAGGCCAGTGAAAGTGGGTTTACGGTAAATGCTAGTTTGGAAGATACCATTGTTGTTAGTGATCATAGTATCTAAAAATGGCAATTGGTTGTCCATTTGCAATTCACAGGTGAATTTGATGCTGGGGTGTTTGGCATTTAGGTAATCTAGAAAAAGATTAATGTGTGAAGGGTGCTTAAAGAGCAGGAAAGTGTCGTCGATGTACCGACGATAATGTAGGGGTTTGAATTCAGGCGGGCAGTTATCTAGCCAGCTTTTCTCATGGTGACATAGAAATGCATTAGCATAGGAGGGGCCAAGTGGAGAGCCCATAGCTACGCCATCTGTTTGTGCATATAGGCAGTCGTTAAACGTAAAAACTGAATGATGGGCAGTGATTTCCAATAACTTTTTGAAGGTAATCGTATCCAAACCATATTTGTCAAGATAAGTATTGTCCAGGTTGTTAGCTATCAACTCCGTGGTCTCTTGTAGAGGCACGTTTGTGAATAACGACTCGACATCAAAACTCGCCATAGTGACGGGTTGTTGGAAGTTCAGAGACGTGATTTCTTTAACAAAGGATGTGGAATTATCAATAGTATATTGATTGGATGTTAAAGGGGAGATGATGGGAACAAGAAATTTTGCGGTGTTGTAATTGAAAGTGCCAATCGAGGAAATGATAGGCCTTAAAGGGATATTAGGTTTATGAACTTTGGGTAGTCCATAAAGAACACCAGGTCTGGATCCAGAAGTCATAAGAGAGTTGTAGGTGTTTATGTTAATGGATGTTTTGATAGTACGAAGAAGTCTATTTAGTTTGTCTTCTAAATATAACAGATGGGTGGAAATTTTTGTCGTGATTTGTTTGAATTTTGTTTTGTCACTGAGAATATCCATTAACTTTTGTTCATAATCACATTTGTTTAAAATAACAACTCCTCGTCCCTTGTCTGGTTTAGTAATTACAATGGTATTGTCATTCTTAAGGGTTTGAAGTGGTGACAGGAGAACATCGGAGTCAAAACCTAGTCTCCTCTGTTGAGATAATTTTCTAAAGGAGTTGTTGGCTATAGTTGTGATGTTGTTAGTAACATTGTTGAAGTTGTTGTTGTAGATGTCACAATTCTTTAAGGAAGCACAAAGCTTTTCAAAGTACAGGTAAAATCTGTGAAATACAAACTTAGTTTGGGGTATACAATAGTCCAGACCATAAGATAGTACATCCTTTTGTTCGTCAGTTAAAATTTTGTCAGAGAAATTAAATATTACTTTATTTTTGTCTACTTTCTTGTTTATATCAATACCTAATTTTAATAGTTTCTTGCTATGAACTGTATCCACTTTACGTATTTTCTTTTCCACGTTTCCATTAATTAACCTTGACACACAAATAAAATCAAGAGGAGATAGTGTGGATTTTAGTAAAGTTAAATTCTTGTTAAGATCCTTAATGACAGATGTCTCTTTTTTCAACTGACTAGTAATTTCACGGTTAAGAAGTTGAAAACACCAAGAACGATATATTTCAGTACGTTCAAACATTGGGTTGTGAACTCGGAAGTTAACAAAGTTTGGGGTAACATGATAGTTTTTACAAAGTCTTAGAAACCGGATGTCCTTCTGCAGCTTCTTTGAACGGAAGGAGAGTTTCTCGGTCCTTCTGAAGATGTTGAGTGTCGTCCTGCCATATTTGTTCCTTATATATTCCGTAATGGGTTTGCCAGTAAGGCGGCGAATCGTTAGTATGAAGAGGTAGATAAATACGGCCGTGAAGAATCTCATCTTTATTAATCTAGCAGACGTTTCGAAGGATTACATGCCTTCATTATCAATGCTGTAATTAACCAGATAGAAGGGTCATTAGACTATGTAAAAATATGAAGGCGTTCTGGTTTTACAAAAACGTAACAGAATAAACAATATTAACGGAAAAATATATACAAAAAATATATGAACACAATAGAAAAATATATAAAACATATTAAGAGACGTAAAATCAATGTTAAACTAACCAAAAAAAGGAGGTGTTTATGGAGATGAGCAGTCTAGTGGGTAAACAAGGGGGTCGCTGTGGTTAAGTTGTTTAGCTCTGGTTGCATCTTTTGTATCAGGAGGGATTCTGAGGTGATGAGGTCTAGGCGGGAGGAGTGAGATGACAAAATACTAAAATCTGTGGTAGAAAAAGGGTGTGAGTGTAACTGGGAATGCTCTCTTATTGCAATATACTATTGATAATTCCACATCCTTTGTTAAAGAAATCACGTCTCTGAACTTCCAACAACCCGTCACTATGGCGAGTTTTGATGTCGAGTCGTTATTCACAAACGTGCCTCTACAAGAGACCACGGAGTTGATAGCTAACAACCTGGACAATACTTATCTTGACAAATATGGTTTGGATACGATTACCTTCAAAAAGTTATTGGAAATCAC
>NC_091552.1:9332384-9334884 GCF_042767895.1 Penaeus vannamei
AAAAGGATTTAGAGATGATAAGTACACAGACACTACGGAGAGTGAGCATATATTTGTATATTACGCACATACGCACACACACACAAATATATATTTGTGCATATATATATATATATATATATATATATATATATATATATATATATATATATATATATATATATATATATATATATATAAACACACACACACACATATATATATATATATATATATATATATATATATATATATATATATATATATATATATATGTTTATATATACATACATATATATGTTTGTGTGTGTGTGTGCAAGTGTGTTTGTATAGAAAGGTATATAGAGAGTTAGACATAGATAAAATCTGTATAATACATGCATATACATTCATGCATACCCAAAGTGAGTTTGTTTCATGCGTAAGTCCTTTGAAAAAAAAAAAAACATGTATGTATATATGTGTGTGTGTGCGAGGGGTGGCGAGGCATCGTGACAAAGAAGAAAGAGGGGAATAAGAAGAAAATGGATAAAGCACAGGACAAGGAAGGTCACGTGAGAAGCACCTCATCACGGGGATAAGGTCCCTTTGAGATAAGGCTGCCAGACCGGGGAGATAAGGATGGGAGAGTGTATTAGGGGCGCGCGAAGGGAAGAACAAAGGATAGATAGGTGATAAGTCCGATACGCCGAGCTTACTTAGGAAAATGAAGGGCGTCGATGGATTGTTATGCAAATACAACACTACATTTATCTTCTTTTTCTTATTCTATTTCTTCTCCTTGCTGTGGCTTGGTCCCATTTCTTTCTACGATTATCTTCTTTTTCTTCTTCTATTCCTTCTCCTTGCTGTAGCTTGGTCCCATTTCTTTCTACGATTATCTTCTTTTTCTTCTTCTATTCCTTCTCCTTGCTGTGGCTTGGTCCCATTTCTTTCTACAATTATCTTTTTATTCTTCTATTTCTTCTCCTTGCTGTTGCTTGGTCCCATTTCTTTCTATGATTATCTTTTTCTTCTTCTATTTCTTCTCCTTGCTGTGGCTTGGTCACCTTTATTTTTCTACGATTATCTTCTTTTTCTTCTTCTATTCCTTCTCCTTGATGTAGCTTGGTCCCATTTCTTTTCTACGATTATCTTCTTTTTCTTCTTCTATTTCTTCTCCTTGTAGCTTGGTCCCATTTCTTTCTACGATTATCTTCTTTTTCTTCTATTTCTTCTCCTGGATGTAGCTTGATCCCATTTCTTTCTACACTTATCTTCTTTTTCTTCTTCTATTTCTTCTCCTTGCTGTTGCTTGGTCCCATTTCTTTCTACGATTATCTTCTTTTTCTTCTTCTATTCCTTCTCCTTGCTGTTGCTTGGTCCCATTTCTTTCTACGATTATCTTCTTTTTCTTCTTCTATTCCTTCTCCTTGCTGTGGCTTGGTTACATTTTTTTTTCTACGATTATCTTCTTTTTCTTCTATTCCTTCTCCTTGATGTAGCTTGGTCCCATTTCTTTCTACTATTATCTTCTTTTTCTTCGATTTCTTCTCCTTGCTGTAGCTTGGTTCCATTTTTTTTCTACGAGGATCGTTATGATCAGGTTCAGGCAGATTAATACATATTCAATACATATTCCCGGACAAGGTCTATGTAAGTACAGGTCTCGTCACTAAGGGACTCAAATTCGTCCGTCTTGCGCATGACGTCATCTGGAGCAGAGCCTGGGGGTTCCACGCTAATCGCGTGGTCATTCTTTGATGTGAGGTAGAGCCGTAAGGATCTCTCCCTCTCTCCGTTTTCGCTCGCTTGACTGACTGGCGCGCGCAAAGTCACAATGCCCAGTGGTTGGTTGCAGCTTATATATGTACATTTATGTGTATGTTTATGTATTGCCATTATTATTATTATTATTATTATTATTATTATTATTATTATCATTATTATTGTTATTGTTGTATGATTCGTTTTATAATAAATTCATCAAAAACATTTGGAGTTTACATATGCCATGTCTTTTTTATTTATTTTACGTCTTTATTATGCCATGTCTAAGCTGCAACATATGAATTACAAAACTAAATTCACGTAGAATATATGATATAGGCCTACAAACAATCGCTGATAATCATCGCCTGCAAAACATGTCCAATAAGCAAATCGTTCAACGTGCCGACATCTGAAATTACTCAAGTATCTGCTCATTTACTACCATTTTCTATTATCTATGTCCCTGCCTACCATGCTCTAATTCCCCCCGCCCCCCTTGCTCTCAGCTCCTTCCAGGTGACGTCATAGGCCTTATCACCCAAAGCTGCGCAGAACTCCGAAGTGACGAGACCTGTACTTATATAGACCTTGTTCCCGGATGCCCTTCCTGAAGCCAACCCCCTTCTAGTTATCCAGGCTTGGGATTAGCACTTACTTGGGCGCAAATCTAAGTCAGTGCTACTTTGGTGCTAAATGCTCTGATTCGTCAATTTTCTAAACATTGTTGGGTGTATATATATAAGTATAAGGATATATAAGCATCAGTAAA
>NC_091552.1:9342384-9344884 GCF_042767895.1 Penaeus vannamei
CATGAATCATGAGACTCTATCAACCGTAAGTAAGACATTCATATCTCTATCTTTTTTAATTTTAAATTCGTGTTTCTGATGGTATGCAATTCAGCATAAACTTTACCTTATATATTATCCCTATTCTTTCTCATCTTTCCTCTTAAATAACCAACTGAATAATTATTTTCATTTCTCCCTTCTCTCTTTCTCTTTATATTCCCTTTTTTTCTCTTTAATCTAATGGTGCTTTGTTCACTCCCCTTCCCCTTTAGGCCACTCTGTTGTACGAACCCGGGGCGATGGATCCTCCGTACTCCCTGTGTCTTCGGGTTTACATTATGTTTCATCAAATGACGAGCTTATTTCTCAGGATGGCTTATCCTCATCACGAAATGGAGTTGAAGGGTAAGAGTTTATTGCCGTATTTGTCTAATTATATATTTATCTGTTTATTTATTTATTTGTTATCTATTTTTTGTCTTGTCCTTGCGTTTGTTGGCGATTTTTTCTTGTGTTTATCGTATGATCTGTTGATTTAATGGGATTCAGGGTAAAAATGTTTGTGTAGGATGAACTGTATTCATGTTAAGGAATGTTAAAAAGGTATGAGTCATTATGGATATCTCATGTGTTGTGAAGATATTCATATCCATTTATACCTTTCCCACGTTTGTGTGGGAATGTCAAATAATGAATGTGCTATAGGAATACCTTCTGGAAGTCGGTACATAAGCTTTTCCATTCTGCATATCTTCCCAGCGTAGGTCAGGGATATGTTTGTTTGTTTTTTTCTATCAAATTTGGTACAAAAGAAATATAGGTATGTGTCGCTTCTGTCGTTTTTCTTACTTTTTCTCTTTCTTTTATTGCTCTTCACTGCATGACTATATAGATAAGTTTATTTGTGCGTGGGTGTATGTGTGCATGTTGGTATGTCCGTGTTTCTGTGCGTGCGTTTGCTCCTTCGATACTTACTGCATTAAGTCATATAACTGCCTAAATGAAGTCTACATATCATTTCACTAATTATACATTTCATATACGTTAAACGCAGTCCAGAGTAAAGTACTTCTGAATGGCAATGTGCGTGACCTTCAGCACAATCAATATTTCGTTTTCAGTCATGGATAACCGTCTCGCTGTGGTCATCAACAACACCTCTCCCATGCTGCTTGGCGCGCCTCCCCTGGACATCCACACCTGGCATCACCTCTGCTTGGCGATAGACGACTCCACGTGCACGCTCTTCATCGGCAACACGACACACGAAATCGTGCATCGAAACGCTACGAAATTCCCGAAGATGAGTGGACCCGATTTCGGAAGAGTCGCCATGGAGCTCGGCAAGAATTATTCTTCCTTCGCCTTCTTCGGCCAGGTCGCAGATGTCAGCCTCCATCGGCATCTGCTCACCGGAGAGGAAATACGATCTTATATCGCGTGCGGGTCTGACCACGAGGACGGCTTGGAGTACTTCGTGGACAAGGACGTGAGGAGACGCTGCCAGACGCTTGCCAGGAGCGGCATGTGTCGTCCGCGAGGCGACAGCTTTGCGGCGTTGTTCCCCGGGCTGCGTGACCTGGGGGGCTCCCGTGCCTTCTGCGAGCACCTGGGAGCCCGCCTTGTCAACGCTGGGGACGATTACGCTCATACACTCAGCGACATATTATTGAACTTGAATGATGGAGAGCTGACAACCGCCTGGACAGCTGATCAGGCAGACGGCAAACACATAATCCTCTTCCTTGGGAAAATGGGGAATGACTCTTCATACACGAAAATGTTCCTCAGCAACACAACTGATGCAATAAAAACACTTTGTGTGATACCTTTTGGGAAGAAAATCTACATGCTGATGGATGAGAGGAAAGAATTTAGATTCTTCCCAAGAGGAGGACAACCCATTCTGCAAGGTATGGACAGCTCAATTATTTTCTATAGCAAGTGTCCCGATGAAATTGATGAAACTTGTTTATTCTACTCTGAGAAAACTATTAGAAGGATGTATCACATTTACGATGGAAGCGATTTCCTACTTGGCAGACGCCAGTGGCATTCTCTTGAGAAAGGACATGGAGCGTCCGAAAGAGCAATCTATGCCACGCTGACAGTTTGCAAAGACACCCAATATACCTGCAACAACAGCCAGTGTATTAATCTTGAAATGCGATGCAATGGAAGAGCAGACTGCGAGGATCTCTCTGACGAAGGAGACACTTGCAAGGCGATGGACAAACTCCCGCTCACGTATTGGCCTGGAATGTGTCCTCAAGTATCAGGCAAGCCACCGCTGATTAGCCTGTCTGTTCAGCTCAACACCATTCACGAAATATCTCTGGAGAATAACGGGTTCCAAGCCACACTGAAGGTCGCTATTGGCTGGCAAGATAACCGGCTCACCTTCAGTAATTTAGGAAACTGCACAAACCTTTTTCATCCTAAGCTTTTCCGATCGATCTGGGTCCCGGGTTTCAACTTTGACAATGCCAATTACGACAATAACCGAAATATCCATCAA
>NC_091552.1:9364871-9367371 GCF_042767895.1 Penaeus vannamei
GGTAGAACTCATCATCATTTTCTTCTATACCATTTTCTGTGCAAATTGGTAATAAAGGTGTTATAGAGGATATAAAATCCCCGATTTCCAGGAGCCGCAGTAACCTTCCGCCTCCAGCGCCGCGACAAAATGACAAATAGCCGTTAAGCGCGACGGGAAATCGGACGGATTTGTAGCGGATGACGTATGCGAGGGAAATCAAATGAGCCAATTAGATTCGTGCGTGAACGTGACGTGGACATAGAAACAGTAGAACCAATCAGATATGGAATAGATCATCACGTGACAATATGAGCTGGGCCCAGGAGAAACCTTTTGAAATTCAAATCAGTTCCATTATGGCTAGAAAGTGTGTAGGTTGTGAGAATCATTATTTTGATTTCATCGCGAAATATCAGCAAAATAACGAAGCAAGCTGACTAAATCTACTAGATCACGGTGAATTTCCAGTGGAAGTACAATGCCCGCAATGTAAGACACCGTGGCATCACAGAAAGGACAGAGACCAGTGGGTTTGTGGTGCATGGAAAATGGTCCCAAAACAGAACGAAGAAAGCAGTGTAACTGTACTGTAAGCGATCGCAATTCCCGCCAACAACATCCCGGAATACCCCGACGATCCTAGTGACCCGCAGCCTGGCCCTTCTGGAGTTAAAGCTGAAGGTAAGATTAGGTTAAAACTGTCCCTGGGTCTGGGCTGTCTCCTGCCGGAACATACGAGGTGAAGATTTTGCAGACCAGGCGGGGGTTGGAGAGTGGTTGCGCAGCCCGCTATTTAACCCGGAAATGTGTTAATATACTATACTTGCTAGTAATCTACCGATATTTCTCGAAATTCCCTGATATGTAGGCCTATCATCCCCCCCCCCCCCGCTCTCCCTAGCTACCGTGGCCGATATCGTAGTTGTGCTTCGTTTGCGAAGGAAATGAGTGTTAAATTCGTTCGAAACACGACAAAAGTTACTGGAAAATTATTCTATTCACCCAAAAAGCGGCCTGGGGTTGCATTTCCAAATTTACCATACATATTTATATATATGAATGCTGATATATATAAGCATGTATGTCTATAGACAGCGAGATAAATGTACAATAGTTTTCCCAAAATTTGGTCTTGGAAATTAGAATCTTCGTTTTCTTTGATTTTTGTCGGTTTCTTCTTCATAAGACGGGGACACTAATATAGTTTATGAAAACGTGAATACTAATAATATGCATTGTATTTACATGCATAGATATGTGTACGTATGTTTTCTAATCCAAACCCTTTTACATGAAAATTAATGACGATTGGACACGTAATACCAGAGAATTTCGGAGAAACTTAGGCAGCAAATTCACTTACACTTGGTATATACTTGTATCCTAGACTAAACACAGGAAAGAAAAAAATAACATATGCTACCTAGTTATACTTAAACTAATTACATACAGCAATGTTCGATTTTAATTAAGTAATAGACGCGGACCCATTTCCTGGCAAGTGGATAAATAATACTTCCTTTTTGCTCACAACTCGCTTACTTATACGAGTGAGTGATTTCATAATTGATAATACTAGTTTCTTTTCTGTTCATCACATAAAAGGCAATGATAGCACTAGACGAAGGAAGAGATCGGACTTCTAGATACATTTTTCTGATTATTGTTGTTAATTGGTCAAACTTTAGAAATTTCCTAGTCTCTATTACTCCCGATAGTGATGTTGAGGCTTCTTTTCCCAAAGCTAAAGTAGACCAAAAGAAACAAGCTTTCCTAAATTTGAAACATTTATTCATCTAACTGAATGAGGATTATAAAAGAAATGTTTTTATTCCCATGGTTTTCTCACGTTTCAGTATTTTTTTTTCTTGCTACCACTGGCATGCTGGCCGAATGCGATAATTTCCAGTCATACGATAATTAGGTAACGCACAAACGTTTGCGCGTTACCTAAAGGTCTAACGGATATCAAGATTGAATTCCAAGAATTTCCTCCAGGCACAGAGCCACTTTAAAGGGTATCTGTAGATACAACTGATATGATTCTGTCTGTCTGTCTGTCTGTCTCTCTCTCTCTCTCTCTCTCTCTCTCTCTCTCTCTCTCTCTCTCTCTCTCTCTCTCTCTCTCTCTCTCACTCTCTCTCTCTCTCTCAATCATTCTGTTGCATATGGTAGTGAATGATTCAGAGACATGTCTGTGGTATCAACATTATTCCTCTTTTTCTTTTTTAGAGTTATGTTTAGTGTAGAATAGTAATATTTTATTTTATGTTCGAACAAAAGATATCATTATGTGGTAAACCTTATAGGTCCAATTTACATTTAATATAAAGCATATATCACGCGCACAATGCCTTTGCAATTAGGACAGAGATATGCAACTAATGCTCCCCCTTTTACCGAAAGCCATCTTGCTATGACATGCCCAATGAGCTTTTCGTCTGATTGCCTCTTGGCTTCACTTAGTTTGTTGTTCTTACCAGTTATTAATATTTCCCTCTACAGTCTGAGTAAATAG
>NC_091552.1:9372371-9374871 GCF_042767895.1 Penaeus vannamei
TCATGCTTGCTGAACACTAAAAGTACTTTCTAGGGCGATGTTATTTATCATGCCTCAAACCCCTTCACCCCCTCTCCTACCCACTCCCTCTCCGATCTCCTCCGCTCCTCCAACCCCCTCCCCATCCTCCCCCATACCCCTTCTCCCCTTCGATCCCCTCCCCTAGCTCCCTACCCTCTCTTACCCCCTTCCCCTCCTCCAACCCCCTCCCCATCCTCCCCCATACCCCATCTCCCTTTCGACCCCCTCCCCTAGCTCCCAAACCCCCTCCCTTACACCCCCACCCCTGTCTCACCCCCTTTAACCCTATCTTTAAAAAAAGTGATGCATGACCAACGAATCTGACCTTTACTCTCCCTCAATCACGTCGAGTGTGTGACCTATTCTTTACCCTGGTCATGTGTGAGAGGGGATGGGGAGGGTAGGTGGGCGGGTGGGAGGTAGGGAGGGGAGAGGGAGGGTGGGCATTGGGGAGGGAGGGCGACAGTGAGAAAGGAGGAGAGGGGGTGAGGGTGAGTGAGAGGGGGGGGAGAGAGACTGAGAGGTCGCCCACCCCAACAGAACACGCACCATTATAAAAGCTTTCAAACGAATGGTCAACCATCTCTTTATCTATTTCCTTTCTCGAGATATTTTGTTTCTAATGTTGTGGTACCTCTATATGTATGTACGTGTGTATATATACGTCCCAATAACAGTCAAGTGAGACCCAATTTGTATCTCGGCTTCACTTGGGCTGATTCCAATGAAACTTTCTTCTCTTGAACATTGGCCTGACTAGGTTCAGACGCCAAAGTTTCATGTTCCTACCTAGTCTGGAACCCTTTTTTCTAGAACCCTCAAAACCCGCTAAGTGGCATAAACCCCCTTTGGCCCCAGTTTCAGTTCTTGGATCTGACTTTTCGTAGGTTTTTGCTATATGGCTCTTGTTTGGGAGTGGATATGAGTTAGTTTGAGTTGATTTTGTGAATTTCTGGCGAAACAGGGGAGGGGGTTTGGGTTATGGGATATATATATATATATATATATATATATATATATATATATATATATATATATATATATATATATATATATATATATATATATATGTACACACACACATACATACACACACAGAGATAATATATGTATGTATACTTACCTTCGAAACTTTGGAGAACATCTGTGTAGTTCGCACCATTAGCTTCCCCAGAGTACCACTCCAAGATTTCGGTGCCTTGATGGATATTTCGGTTATTGTCGTAATTGGCATTGTCAAAGTTGAAACCCGGGACCCAGATCGATCGGAAAAGCTTAGGATGAAAAAGGTGCGTGCACTTTCCTAAATTACTGAAGGTGAGCCGGTTATCGTGCCAGCCAATAGCGACCTTCAGTGTGGCTTGGAACCCGTTATTCTCCAGAGATATTTCGTGAATGGTGTTGAGCTGAACAGACAGGCTAATCAGCGGTGGCTTGCCTGATACTTGAGGACACATTCCAGGCCAATACGTGAGCGGGAGTTTGTCCATCGCCTTGCAAGTGTCTCCTTCGTCAGAGAGATCCTCGCAGTCTGCTCTTCCATTGCATCGCATTTCGAGATCAATGCACTGGCTGTTGTTGCAGGTATATTGGGTGTCTTTGCAAACTGTCAGCGTGGCATAGATTGCTCTTTCGGACGCTCCATGTCCTTTCTCAAGAGAATGCCACTGGCGTCTGCCAAGTAGGAAATCGCTTCCATCGTAAACGTGATACATCCTTCTAATAGTTTTCTCAGAGTAGAATAAACAAGTTTCATCAATTTCATCGGGACACTTGCTATAGAAAATAATTGAGCTGTCCATACCTTGCAGAATGGGTTGTCCTCCTCTTGGGAAGAATCTAAATTCTTTCCTGTCATCCATCAGCATGTAGATTTTCTTCCCAAAAGGTATCACACAAAGTGTTTTTATTGCATCAGTTGTGTTGCTGAGGAACATTTTCGTGTAGGAAGAGTCATTCCCCATTTTCCCAAGGAAGAGGATTACGTGTTTGCCGTCTGCCCGATCAGCTGTCCAGGCGGTTGTTAGCTCTCCATCATTCAAGTTCAATAATACGTCGCTGAGTGTATGATCGTAATCGTCCCCAGCGTTGACAAGGCGGGCTCCCAGGTGCTCGCAGAAGGCACGGGAGCCCCCCAGGTCACGCAGCCCGGGGAACAACGCCGCAAAGCTGTCGCCTCGCGGACGACACATGCCGCTCCTGGCAAGCGTCTGGCAGCGTCTCCTCACGTCCTCGGCCACGAAGTACTCCAAGCCGTCCTCGTGGTCAGACCCGCACGCGATGTAAGATCGTATTTCCTCTCCGGTGAGCAGATGCCGATGGAGGCTGACATCTGCGACCTGGCCGAAGAAGGCGAAGGAAGAATAATTCTTGCCGAGCTCCATGGCGACTCTTCCGAAATCGGGTCCACTCATCTTCGGGAATTTCGTAGCGTTTCGATGCACGATTTCGTGTGTCCTGTTGCCGATGAAGAGTGTGC
>NC_091552.1:9432371-9434871 GCF_042767895.1 Penaeus vannamei
ATAGATGGATGGGTGGAATAGATAGACAGATAGATAGAGAAATATATAGATAGGTAGATAGATGGATATATAGATAAATAGGTTGGCAGTTAAATCAATAGACAGATAGATGGTTGCACAGATAAATAGATAGAGGGATAGATAGACAAATGGATATATAAATAGACAGATAAAGAGATGTCTAGTTAGATAAATGGATAGATAAATGCATAGACAGACAGATATATATAAGGACAGATAGACATATAGATAAATAAATAGATAGATTGACGGATGGGTGGATGTATAGCATTGCCCTTGCTATTTGGCTGTAAAGATTTTTGATTAAAATCTACGGGTACTTACGCCGCATTTCACTATGTTTTCGTCATTTGTTTACATCAACTATATACACTAAAAATGACTTGAAATGACAGCGTATGGTCCTTTCCTTTCTCTAATTTTGGCATCTTAGGTTTTTCTTTAATGAAATGATTATAAGAAATAAAGTAAAGTGTCGGTTATAAATAATGATAATGATAATCAAACCATGAAAGCAAAATTGAAGTCGGAGAAAAATCAAAGAGCATTAAAATTAACGTAAGACTTTAGTATACCAACTAAAACCAAGATTAAACGAAACAAAAGTAGAATTAAGTGTATTGGAATATTCTAGAAAAAATAAAGGTATTCATACAAAAAAGGCTGATAAAGAAGGTTCTAGAAATAAAAACTCAATTCATCTGTGAAATGAATTTGAATATTCTAGAAAAAACAAGGTAATCATACAAAATAAAGCTGATAAAGAGGGTTCTATGTGCCAACTTATATAAACACAACCAAAACGATATATATCACGTATTGCAACTATCAAGATAAATACCACAATCCAAATAAACATAAACCAAATAGAATTTATTTCTCTCTATCTATTTTTTCTGGCGTCTCTGATCGAAGGGGCGTTTAATTAACCAGATTAATGATCACGTGCCATTTTAACTTTATTTCAATAGGATTATTCGAATTAAAGTTGTGTTTGTTTTGGTTTATAAGGGCGATAGGTAGATGGATAGAGAGAGAGACAGATAGATGGATAGATAGATAGAGCGAGAGAGAGAGAGAGAGAGAGAGAGAGAGAGAGAGAGAGAGAGAGAGAGAGAGAGAGAGAGAGAGAGAGAGAGAGAGAGAGAGAGAGAGAGAGAGAGAGAGAGAGAGAGGTAGATAGAGAGAGAGGGAGGTAGAGTTAGAGGTAAATAGATAGATAGATAGATAGATAGATATAGAGAAAGAGGGAGAGAAATAGAGATAGAGGGGGGGGGAGATAAATAGATAGATAGAGAGAGAGAGGGAGAGAAAGAGATAGATAGAAAGATATATAGATAAATACATAAATAGATAGATAGACAGATAAACAGATAGAGAGAGAGGTAGAGAAAGAGACAGGCAGACACATAGATAGAAAGAAAGAGAAGAAAAAAAAATACAGAAAGCACAAATTCCGCTGCAACATTTTTTTTTCTTCCTCTCTCGGTCCGCTGAATTACAATTTGCCAGCTAATAAGCTAGAAAATGATCCTAGCAAGCGGGAGCTGTACAAACATCTATGTGTGTTTTAGCCTAGAACGCTATGCATTATCCACTCGGGCGATTCCAAGAACACAGCACTAAATGTAAACTTGGAATCCCGGCAGCATTTATGACTGTTCCTCATTCCGAACTCTCGGGGAGGGGTTGGAGCAAGCTTTCCTTTCGTCTTGGTTCCTTCATTAAGGAGAAAAATGTTTGTTTATGTTTGAGGATCCGATTTTTATTATTATTTTTTTTTTGGGGGGGGGCGAATGTTTTTTTTTTTTTTTTTGTTCCTTCCTATACTTCCAGGGAATTGTTCTCTAGAAAGGATACAGCTTTAGGCAACGCGGTTATGTAAATGAAGCGGATATTGTTTAGGTTTATGACAAAGAATAAATAAATAAATAAATAAAAAGAAAAAAAGTAGAAAAAAAGGAAAAAAAATCAAGTCGTGTAAGAGGACAGTATATAAATTTCTGTTGAATATGCTACGCTCTTACGTAATATAAAACGATGTATGCTGCATCTTTTGGTCTTGATTAAACAATACTGCAAACGTTATCATTACCTTGCATATAAATTATTTTTTATTTCGAATGCATTTCTGATATTGCCCAAAAAGTTTTAGAAACTTTTTCCAAAATGAACTTGATCCATTTCGGTTTTTAGAGAGAACACAGATGCAATATCACTTCATGATACTTTTATTGACGGTCATGTAGGAAATTTTATGATTGGACAATGGTAATCAAAGGATTCGAGAATCAAGAGGGTCATCGCAGGTCTGATATCATGTTGGGAATATTACAACAGATCGCGAGGAATTCATTGTACACCACTCAATAAAGATATGTATTACAAAAATGTATATTGCAATGAGAGAGAGAGAGGTGGGGAGGGAGGGAGGGAGGGAGGGAGGGAGAGAGAGAGAGAGAGAGAGAGAGAGAGAGAG
>NC_091552.1:9442371-9447371 GCF_042767895.1 Penaeus vannamei
CTCAAAAATCACCGACTCATTACACCCGTAGGCTAAAACCTCACAAAATATGACGAACGAAAATAACGAGGCAAAAAAACAAGAAAGAAAGAAAGAAAGAAAGAAAAAACAGTCGATGAGAACCGACCTGAAAGAGAAGGGAATATCTACCTTTGTTTTTGCTTCACGTGGCAGAAAAAAATCTTTTGCAACACGTGGCAGATTCTTTTTCTTCTTTTTCCCCTCTTGTTTCTTTGTCTTTGTTTGTTTCTTTCTTTCTCTCTCTTTCTTTGTTTCTCTCTCTCTCTATTTCTCTCTTTGTTTGTTTCTATCTCTCTCTCTCTCTTTGTTTGTTTATCTCTCTTTTTTTCTCTCTCTCTTTCTTTGTTTCTCTCTCTCTCTCTTTCTCTCTCTCTTTCTTTGTTTCTCCTCCCCCCCTTTCCCTCCCTCCCTCCCTCCCTCCCTCCCTCTCTCTCTCTCTCTCTCTCTCTCTCTCTCTCTCTCTCTCTCTCTCTCTCTCTCTCTCTCTCTCTCTCTCTCTCTCTCTCTCTCTCTCTCTCTCTCTCTCTCTCTCCCTCTCTCTCTCTCTCTCAAATTCTCCCACGGGATAATCCAAAGAAGGAGAGACAGAAGGAAGAGAACAATCGAAGGTACCAAACCGGCGCGACAACCCCGACGCCGCGAGCCAGTGTTACCAGAGCGAGGGCGACCGACTTTCCTCTCGGCGACTGTAAAGATTCCGCGTCGCATAACCTTCAAAAGAGGTCGTTTCCGAAATCGCTGGGTCGGGAATTACGGCCGAGGAATATGACTTTTCGGGGACCTATTTCACAAAATCGGTTCGGCGGTCGCGCAGTTGCAGGGCGCGTCGCAATCTGTAACATCCAACCCACCCTCACTCCCTCTGCTGTGATAAATCGCATTCTTGTCTCTATCTGGCAACGATTGGTGGACGCTTCTCCCCCCTCCCACCACCCCCCACCCCACTCTCCCAGCAACACTGAGCTTGCATTTTCAAGGATTAGGAATCGTATGCAGTCGCGGATCTGGAATGACCAGGGGGGGGCATAATCAGATTTATTCTTTCAGTAAATGATTCAGTGTATGTCGCTTCTCTCACAAGGGATTTCCGTGTTTGGGAAGACGAAGGTTTTCACAATATACGCGATGAATCACAAACACACACTCGCACACAAATGTAAATGTATGTATGCATGTACACACACACACACACACACACATACATACATACATATATATATATATATATATATATATATATATATATATATATATATATATATATATATATATATATGCATACATACATACATACATGTGTTCGTGCGTGTGTGTGTATGTGCGCGTGTGTATGATTGCGTGATATGCACCTCAGTGTGTTTTTTTTTATGTTTTTTTATGCACTGACGTCTCGCAATGAAGAATAAGTGTGGTACTGTAAACAAACCTCCCGATAATTGCCAATATAAACGTCAGTAAAGCATTTTCCAGGAAACTTTTTTTATAAGCTTATTCCTCGAGAAACAATTATGTTTGTTTATTATTCATTTATTTACTCATTTCTTCATTTTACCTTTTTACGTCTAGTAAAAAAAGTGTTTCGGTTACGGATTTACTTTTTATCTTTATCTACTTATTTATTTACTTTTTATCTTTATTTACTTATTTATTTACTTCTTTGAATTTTTATTGATTTATTTACTTATTTTATTTCTTTTTTTACACGACGTTTCTCTCTAAATGAAAAGAGAAAATGAACGAAACTAATGCACACTGAAATATTCTTGTCATATACGCAAGCTGTTTAATTTCATAATGAGAGCGTGAATGTGCGATCATTAGTTAATTAGCAAATTCATTGCGCTTATCACATTTTGTTCATTTAGATGAGTTGCTTATTAATTAAGATATATTGGTATGAAGGCACGCGTTCAGAGAGAATTGCACTTACATCTGCATACACGATCACGCACATAAACACGCACACACAGCTGTCACACATTACACATAGATCCGCATACAGACACATCCTCACACATAATCACACACACGTATACACCCACAAGCATCTGCACACCATGACTACACACACACTTTCGCACACACATGTCACACTAGCAAATGATAACAAAAGTAATAAAAACAGTAAATGAGAAAATCGCAAAATGAAATAGACACAACAAAACACACGAGTATATAATGACAATCAGCTGAATATCATATGTTATGATCACTAATCATTTTTTCTAATGTACGTGTGAGTGAGAATGAGGAAGTGAGACATAAAATCAATCTTTTGACTAAACAACTTTAAAGCAGACAATTGCCGGCAGAGTTGATAATATCAGTATTGTTAAAATTTCAAGATGTGATATCGAAACGTTGATTACATATCTTCTACCGTTGAATTATTCATGCTCATTCATAGTCATTCAGCTTTCCACAATGAAGTCTAAACTTTTTTTTTCTTCAACTGGGTTTGCATCAAGGGAGGATAATGATAATTTTCATTCCCATCCCGGACGTATACATATAGGGTCACATGTATGTAAACACACACACACACACACACACACACACACACACACACACACACACACACACACACACACACACACACACACACACACACACACACACACACACACACGTATATCTGTATTTGTATACATAATGTATTTACGTACATAGGTAATTATGTACTAATATACCAAAAATAGGTCTCATTCATGACAGTAATAAAAAAAACCTGGCAGATGAGATCACGTGATGTCGGGAAGTAAACGAGAAGTGCTAACAACTAATTCAATATTCTCAGGATATAGAGATCGAAGGAAGCTGTTCCCTAGAGCAAATCATGGGTTGAAATTAGGCAGCTAATAAGAGGACATATCCCACCAACCTGCCGAAGGAAAGACGGCGGACTACGATTAATCTCACGCCCATATTCTACTGGAAGGACTAATTACCATATGCCATGGCTATAATGCATCTGTTTCGTGACTACAGCCTATCGCACGAGGGGAATACTATAATTTAGAATCCTCTAGGATCTTAGAAAGCAAAATTGAAATCCTGTATGTTGAATGAAATTAATCTTCAGTAAAAAATTGCATAACTTAGACTAAAAAGATAATTATGCTACTGAGTTAGTTCATACTTTAATAAATTGCAATACGTGAGGAACTATGCAATAGGCTACATTTTGATGTATATAATGGTTTTATTTTTTATTTATTTATTTTTTATACACGGAGTTTCTCTCTAAATGAAAAATATATCATATTTTCCCCACGAGAATGCACTATTATACAAATGTTTTGTACGACTTTTTGATTTCTGTACTATCTACTACAAAAAAATATTATGCAAGTACATTAAAAAACAGTTTCTACGTCAGAAATGGAGACAGATGACGTGTAAGAAATTGAGAGAGTATAAGGGAGTGTTAAACAAACGGATAATAGGGGGAGAAGATCGACAGGATGAATACGCGTCTTCATATATATATGTATAGGTCGAGCTTAAGACAGGAAGTTGACGTAGGTTCCCGTCCCCAACCCGGCGCCAGCAGTGAGGTTAACTAAGCTCAGGGAAGACATGGGAAATCGATCCTTCGGCAGAGAGGGGATAGCGGCGACTTTTCCCTTAACGTTGTAGGCGTGATAGGGAATGTATTGAATGTGTCACTTGCTGTGCTATTAAGGCCTTATCACACTAGCATTTTCTTCCGTTAATTTTTTTTGCGTTTCTGAATGAACTCCGCATGAAAATCATGTAAACAAACATGGCGCTATCGGAGTGAGGTCCCGGGAATCACACGAACATTCTCATACATATTACGCTATTTTAAAGAAATATGATAATGTATATTGTATATGCGAATGTTCTAAAATATTAGCCTATGTCTACATTCACTCATCCTATCTCATTTTTTAATAGCAAAAAATCAAGACGGAAATTAGTCAGACGGAAACGGTCGTAACCGTCTTGGTCTGGGAGGCGTTCCGTTTGCAAACGATACTAGCGGAAAACCTCAGATTCAGACAGAACTCCAGAAATTGACGGAAAAAGTGCTAGTGTTATAGGGCCTTTAGTTTTCTGTACACTGAAAAAAACTTGATTCACTAAGGCGCGTAATCATGATACTTTTCATAGCATATTTTGCAATTTATTTTTCACGAAAGAGGTTAATGATTTCACCTATACTAAACAAAGGCTTCGTTCATATTAAAAGGTGGATAATCTGAATACATAATGTAACGAAATGCTCTTTCTACCTGTATTCCTTATTCCTGAGAATAGTATTTTTTTTTTACATATCGAGAAGGCGCAGTATATATAAATTTACTTCTTTTTATCAGCTTCTAAGTGATGCAAATATTACCTCTACGAGCATTATTTACCCCGAGTAATCAAAAGTTTAGACTTGAATCGCTTCATATGTAAAGATTCTCTAGACAAACAGAGGGAACTATAAATAGATAGTAACGTATGAATCATGCTGATATAAACTGCATGCTTATATGATATGAAATATACTAAGAACAGAATAATGCAAGACTGATGGCAGTATAAAGGACAGCCAAGATAGTATTAATACCATGAATTATGGTAATAGTGTAAATAACGGCTTAGGATAGTATATAGAAAACAGTTCGAATTGTATATACAGATATTAGGAGGCAAGAAAAGTGAGTCTTAAAATTTCATGGGATAGTACATAGAAATTTGAATTCAGCAAAAAATGCAGGTTAAATAATCGTATGAAAGTCTGTAACGGTTAAACTAGTGTTATTCTCTTCGAAACCAATTCAAATATTGATAAAATGTGCAAGAGCCACAAAGCCATAATAATTGATATTTGTAATGCTCATCATAGCTCCATTGCTGTTTATGCAGAAGCGAAAAGGATTTTAATATCCGATCGTATGACGCTGCAATTTAACTGTTGTGAAGTAATGATTACACATGCTTTTTTCCAGAAAAATTTTTGGCCT
>NC_091552.1:9464871-9469871 GCF_042767895.1 Penaeus vannamei
CCTGTTCCCCAAACACGTGTCGTCGACGCTGGTGACCCTTATGTGGAACGGAACAGAATGTCAAGCGTTTCCCTCGTACAAGATTGCCTTCAGCCGAATCGACGCCAACGGGACGGACGTCGGGGAGAGGAGATCCAAGAACGCAGATCCCAACAGCAAGGTCTTCTCCATCACAGGCCTTCATCCGGACTCCACCTACCGCTTCTGCATCGGCTACGAAGACGCTGAGGGATACTGGCTCCAGATTTCTTGCTGCGTCGCCAACACGGAAGGCGTTCAGCACAGGAAGCAGGGACTTTCTCGCCTGACCAACGTGGCTGTCGCTGCTGTGGTGGTCCTCTTGCTCGCGGCGACCTTGCTCGGCCACCTGGTGTCGCTGGCGGTCAGGAAATATCGGCAGAGGAGCTACCAGACAACGGACAAAGTAGGCGAGGACTCCAGTATCCCCCTGGATAACATGTACCGCCCTCTCCTCATGGGTTCGGACGATAGAAAGATCTCGTGAGAGGGCGCGCACACGCACGCACACACACACGCACCCGCACACACAACTATACACACACACGCGCGCGCGCATATGCAGGCACACGCTGCCGAGTAAACCTAAAGAAACACAATAGAAATATACTACAAAATTAAACATACATTTTTCCATGCCATAACATAGTAATTCAGATGTGTAGTTGCTAATAGACGCATTTCCGGCCATTTTACATTTGTTTATATAACTGCGAATTTTAGAATAAAAAGATGAATATCAGAACATCCATTTAATTTACCAATGTGAAGGGAAATTTTGTGATAAAAAAAGACAAATGAGTGGAATAGAAAAGGAACTCAATAATACAACCTATTTCTGCTGTATAACATCAATTCGTCAGCCATTACAAAGAAGGGAAATTGCATAGAAATGAGAGAAAAGGGGAAAGAAAAAGGGAAACGAAAGCAATAAAAAGGTATTAAAAGAAATCAACCGATAGGGATTATTATGACAGTGTGATAATTAAAATTCCACCTCAGTTAATGAAACGATTTGATGAATTTCTGCATTCTTTTGCTGTTTGCTTCAAATTATTAATGCGTGCGCGCGCATACACACACATATAAATATACGTGTGTATATATATATGTCTGTCTGTATACTTGTTTTTCTTTTATATGACGTATATCGGACCAAATGATACATACATATAACGTTTGATACCAAGAAGGAAAAGGTGAGTTGATATTATTTACTGTATTTTTCTATTTTTTTCTTCCTTTAAGAAAAAAAAAAAACTTGAAAAGACTGAATGATGATATATGAGAAAAGTTGAAATGAAATGAGAAGTTATGAGAAGTTTCTCAATTTCCGTCAAGATGGAAAAAAAATTACTCTTCAAATTAGGCCTGCCATCAAAGTAAACAGCAGAGGTCTCCTTTTTTCACTTTCTGATATATACCAATGTCTAATTTTGCACAGAGCGCTGCCATAATTATATCATTATTATCACTATTAGTTATTATTACCTTTGGGTCTAGATTGTTATTGTCATGAATTTAGTATTGATAATGATCATTGTAAAGCCGTTAATGAAGCTCGTAAAAGAATATTGCCTACCATAAAAGTATCAGTTTGTGACATTATGGTGATAATAGCATGATGACATTTGAAACGATAACAATATTGAAAATTTATGATAATATATGATAAGGAAAACGATGGGAATAATATTAATAACTATAATGATAGTTATGATAATAGTGATAACAAGGAAAATAAAATTTTAATGATAACGATGACGATAAAGTGATCACAATGATAATAATATTAGAAATAATAATGATGGTAGTAACAAAACTGACAATATGAATAGACAATTACACTAACATTAACGATGGCAACGGCAGCAGCATAAAGATAGCAATAATAACAACGGATTTTTTTTTCTTTTTCTTTTTATAATCATAATTATCATTTTGTCGCTGTAAGATTTATCTTTTACTAAGCAAACGATACCTATTACAATTTTTTTTGTTCAATGTAAACTTATAAAGGGTTAATTATACATAGCTTTAACAAGTAAGATTACACTGCCTAGTCCGCCCTCCCTGAACTAGCACTTCTGAAAATGAATGAAATGCAATGCTACCGAATGAAAATATTCATTTGCACAAAGAAGGAAATTAAATGGATTATTATCAGAAGGAATAACAAATGTAAATATTTTGATGAAGAGTTTATGCAATAGATTTTTGTTGTTGATATTATCATCATTGTTATTGATGTTCACTATTATATTGCTATATATTATTATTCTCATCATTTTACGTGAAATATAAAATGCTGATTATAATAATAATAATTCTTTGTACATTATAGAAAACCTTCACAGTACACATTACATACCATTGAAAATCTTGGCATTTAACCCGAGTAATCTTAGCTATGTTTTTTTTTCTTGTTCTGTCTTTCTTTCGTTAACTTTTAGTTTTCCTGCCTTTTTATTTTATATTTCCTTTTTTCAACTTCGCCATTCTCATCCGGATTATGTTTTTTCAATTTCCTCTCCATTTTTTCTGCCTTTACTATTTTTCAACTTTTTTCACACGTGTTTTTATGTATCAAATTTCCACCTTTTGTTTTTTTCTCTTTTTTTCCTTTGTCTTTCCTGTTTTTCTTTTCAAGTTTTCTCCCTTTTTTATATTTTTCAACTTTTTTCCTAATTTTTTAAAAATATTTTTCAACCTTTTTTCTTAATTTTTCGTATTACTTCAACTTTTTTTCTTATAATTTCAACTATTTCATTTTTGTTTTCTTATTATTGCAACTTTTTTCTTAAATTTTTAATTATTTTATTACTTTCTCAACTTTTTTTTCTTATTTTTCGCCCTCATATTTTCAACATTTTCCCTCATATTTGCAACATTTTCCCTCATATTTTCAACATTTTTTTTTTGTCTTTCCTACCTTTGGGTCCAAACGTCAATACTGGATTGCTATTGAGTCTTAAGACGACTTCATCGACGGCGGCAAGAAAAAGTACCCTGGTCTGAGATGGTTTAAGAAAAAGGGGTTTTGTGTTTTCGTCTCTGAATGTAGGTATCAATTAAGGGGTGATGAGGACTGTTTTTCTTTCGTGTTTGTTTTGTTTAGATGTTTTGTTTGTTTTTCCAGAGTCATTTTTTTTTTGTTTTTTATTTTTTTTCTTACATTCTGTCTGTGTTTTTGCGTGTCAATCTGTGTTTTTGCATGTCAATCTGTGTTTTTGCATGTCAATCTGTTTTTGCATGTCAGTCTGTGTTTTTGCATGTCAATATGTGCTTTTGCATGTCAATCTGTGTTTTTGCATGTCAATCTGTGTTTTTGCATGTCAGTCTGTGTTTTTGCATGTCAATCTGTGTTTTTGCATGTCAATCTGTGTTTTTGCATGTCAATCTGTGTTTTTGCATGTCAATCTGTGTTTTTGCATGTCAATCTGTGTTTTTGCATGTCAGTCTGTGTTTTTTGTGTCATTCTGCCTATGTTTTTGAGTTATTCTGTTTATTTTATTATTTTTGATCACGTGTTTTTGTTTATCCTTCTGTGTGTCTATGTGCCTTGTCTCTCTGCGTCTGCTTCTGTCTCTTTCTTTTCACTTCATTCCCCTATCCCCTCCCTCCTGCATTCTTCATTACTGTTGAGGAAGTTCTGATTGCGAAAGTAAGCAATTGTTCGTTGTTTATTCAACTGCACAATGCAGCTGCATCTCTCTCTCTCTCTCTTTCTTTCTTCTCTTCTCTTCTTCTTTCTTTCTTTCTTCTCTTCTTCTTTTCTTCTTTCTTCTCTTTCCTTCCTTCCTTTCCTTCCCTTTCCCTCTCTCCTTCCCTTCTCTTCTTTCCTTCTCCTCTCTCCTCTCCCTTCCTTCCTCCCTCTCTCTCTGTATTTTAGGTAGTATATATTTTTTCACTTAAAATAGAAATACTAATGCTAACAGTAGTAATAACAAAATATAACAATTTGGACAAGACATTATGCTCAAAGGAGTTTCTAGCTGATGACAAAGAAGGATCGATCAATTTAAGACGAATTCACCAGTACAAGGAAACAGAAAAGGAGACGAAGCTGGGGATGAGAGAGGGAAAGAGAGAGAGAGAGAGAGAGAGAGAGAGAGAGGGAGAGAGAGAGAGAGAGAGAGAGAGAGAGAGAGAGAGAGAGAAGAGAGAGAAGAGAGAGAGAGGAGAGAGAGAGAGGGAGAGAGAGAAGGAGAGAGAGAGAGAGAGAGAGAGAGAGAGAGAGAGAGAGAGAGAGAGAGAGAGAGAGAGAGAGAGAGAGAGAGAGAGAGAGCGAAAGAGATAGATAGATATTGAAGAGAGCGATTTTGGAATTACCCAAAAATAGAAATCCTTTTGATTCGTCTTTGTTGCCATAATATTGTATATTTAAGATTTTCTGACGGCATTTCCGACAGATATGTCTCAATTATCAGTCTTTTCGATTGTTTGAAGACTCATATGTAATTTTGATTGCTTACAAAAGACCCCCAAGATGATAATGAAGTTCTGCAATGAGATTTGTCAGTAGATGTAAATTTCCTAGATGAATCTGATGGCAAAAATAGGTATGAAGGAGAATTAATATCTTGACAAAGACGTTTGTGGGCGGTTTCGATTATATCTTCGTCTGAATATGATGAGAATATGATCGAATCCAGGTAAATACATCTCTTGCACTAAGCTGTCAGTTCCCATTCATATTCCTTCTAGATTTGTTACAATGAACAGCTCATGAAACCTTCTCTTTGTAAATACATGAATATGCACTCACACACACATATGTATGTACGTGTGTTAGTGTATGTATAATTGTACATGTGTATGCGTGTGTGTGTGTGTGCATGTGCGTGCGTGTGCATGTGTGTGTGTGTGTGCGTGCGTGTGCATGCGTGTGTGTGTGTGTATGTGCGTGCGTGTGTGTGTGTGTGTGTGCGTGCATGTGCATGCGTGTGTGTGTGTATGTGCGTGCGTGTGTGTGTGTATAT